>NW_025959226.1:0-59910 GCF_023159225.1 Perognathus longimembris pacificus | reverse complement strand
CCCTCACCACAATCCAGATTCTTTTGGGGAGTTACCAGTACAGTAACCATACCAGGAAGTACTTAATTTATTAAGCTACTGCTTTTCTTAATCTCAGTGGAGATATTTACTGATAAACAGCTACCTACGCAGCATGTTCATGTCGTTCCTAAATGAGCTTTTATCTCTCTCCCCTCACCACAAATCAGATTCTTCTGAGGAGTTCCCAGTACATTATCCTTTCCCCTGTGTAATTACCTTAACAAGCTCCAGCTGTTTTTATTCTCAGAAGGTTTACTCCCTGATATACAGCTGCCTGCCCCCTTCGTAAGTGCAGGTCCTAAATGAGCTTTTTTCTCTGTTCCCTCACCACAATCCAGATTCTTTTGGGGAGTTACCAGTACAGTAACCATACCAGGAAGTACTTAATTTATTAAGCTACTGCTTTTCTTAATCTCAGTGGAGATATTTACTGATAAACAGCTACCTACGCAGCATGTTCATGTCGTTCCTAAATGAGCTTTTATCTCTCTCCCCTCACCACAAATCAGATTCTTCTGAGGAGTTCCCAGTACATTATCCTTTCCCCTGTGTAATTACCTTAACAAGCTCCAGCTGTTTTTATTCTCAGAAGGTTTACTCCCTGATATACAGCTGCCTGCCCCCTTCGTAAGTGCAGGTCCTAAATGAGCTTTTTTCTCTGTTCCCTCACCACAATCCAGATTCTTTTGGGGAGTTACCAGTACAGTATCCATACCAGGAAGTACTTAATTTATTAAGCTACTGCTTTTCTTAATCTCAGTGGAGATATTTACTGATAAACAGCTACCTACGCAGCATGTTCATGTCGTTCCTAAATGAGCTTTTATCTCTCTCCCCTCACCACAAATCAGATTCTTCTGAGGAGTTCCCAGTACATTATCCTTTCCCCTGTGTAATTACCTTAACAAGCTCCAGCTGTTTTTATTCTCAGAAGGTTTACTCCCTGATATACAGCTGCCTACCCCCTTCGTAAGTGCAGGTCCTAAATGAGCTTTTTTCTCTGTTCCCTCACCACAATCCAGATTCTTTTGGGGAGCTACCAGTACAGTAACCATACCAGGAAGTACTTAATTTATTAAGCTACTGCTTTTCTTAATCTCAGTGGAGATATTTACTGATAAACAGCTACCTACGCAGCATGTTCATGTCGTTCCTAAATGAGCTTTTATCTCTCTCCCCTCACCACAAATCAGATTCTTCTGAGGAGTTCCCAGTACATTATCCTTTCCCCTGTGTAATTACCTTAACAAGCTCCAGCTGTTTTTATTCTCAGAAGGTTTACTCCCTGATATACAGCTGCCTGCCCCCTTCGTAAGTGCAGGTCCTAAATGAGCTTTTTTCTCTGTTCCCTCACCACAATCCAGATTCTTTTGGGGAGTTACCAGTACAGTATCCATACAGGAAGTACTTAATTTATTAAGCTACTGCTTTTCTTAATCTCAGTGGAGATATTTACTGATAAACAGCTACCTACGCAGCATGTTCATGTCGTTCCTAAATGAGCTTTTATCTCTCTCCCCTCACCACAAATCAGATTCTTCTGAGGAGTTCCCAGTACATTATCCTTTCCCCTGTGTAATTACCTTAACAAGCTCCAGCTGTTTTTATTCTCAGAAGGTTTACTCCCTGATATACAGCTGCCTACCCCCTTCGTAAGTGCAGGTCCTAAATGAGCTTTTTTCTCTGTTCCCTCACCACAATCCAGATTCTTTTGGGGAGTTACCAGTACAGTAACCATACCAGGAAGTACTTAATTTATTAAGCTACTGCTTTTCTTAATCTCAGTGGAGATATTTACTGATAAACAGCTACCTACGCAGCATGTTCATGTCGTTCCTAAATGAGCTTTTATCTCTCTCCCCTCACCACAAATCAGATTCTTCTGAGGAGTTCCCAGTACATTATCCTTTCCCCTGTGTAATTACCTTAACAAGCTCCAGCTGTTTTTATTCTCAGAAGGTTTACTCCCTGATATACAGCTGCCTGCCCCCTTCGTAAGTGCAGGTCCTAAATGAGCTTTTTTCTCTGTTCCCTCACCACAATCCAGATTCTTTTGGGGAGTTACCAGTACAGTAACCATACCAGGAAGTACTTAATTTATTAAGCTACTGCTTTTCTTAATCTCAGTGGAGATATTTACTGATAAACAGCTACCTACGCAGCATGTTCATGTCGTTCCTAAATGAGCTTTTATCTCTCTCCCCTCACCACAAATCAGATTCTTCTGAGGAGTTCCCAGTACATTATCCTTTCCCCTGTGTAATTACCTTAACAAGCTCCAGCTGTTTTTATTCTCAGAAGGTTTACTCCCTGATATACAGCTGCCTGCCCCCTTCGTAAGTGCAGGTCCTAAATGAGCTTTTTTCTCTGTTCCCTCACCACAATCCAGATTCTTTTGGGGAGTTACCAGTGCAGTATCCATAGCAGGAAGTACTTAATTTATTAAGCTACTGCTTTTCTTAATCTCAGTGGAGATATTTACTGATAAACAGCTACCTACGCAGCATGTTCATGTCGTTCCTAAATGAGCTTTTATCTCTCTCCCCTCACCACAAATCAGATTCTTCTGAGGAGTTCCCAGTACATTATCCTTTCCCCTGTGTAATTACCTTAACAAGCTCCAGCTGTTTTTATTCTCAGAAGGTTTACTCCCTGATGTACAGCTGCCTACCCCCTTCGTAAGTGCAGGTCCTAAATGAGCTTTTTTCTCTGTTCCCTCACCACAATCCAGATTCTTTTGGGGAGCTACCAGTACAGTAACCATACCAGGAAGTACTTAATTTATTAAGCTACTGCTTTTCTTAATCTCAGTGGAGATATTTACTGATAAACAGCTACCTACGCAGCATGTTCATGTCGTTCCTAAATGAGCTTTTATCTCTCTCCCCTCACCACAAATCAGATTCTTCTGAGGAGTTCCCAGTACATTATCCTTTCCCCTGTGTAATTACCTTAACAAGCTCCAGCTGTTTTTATTCTCAGAAGGTTTACTCCCTGATATACAGCTGCCTGCCCCCTTCGTAAGTGCAGGTCCTAAATGAGCTTTTTTCTCTGTTCCCTCACCACAATCCAGATTCTTTTGGGGAGCTACCAGTACAGTGACCATACCAGGAAGTACTTAATTTATTAAGCTACTGCTTTTCTTAATCTCCGTAGAGATATTTACTGATAAACAGCTACCTACGCAGCATGTTCATGTCGTTCCTAAATGAGCTTTTATCTCTCTCCCCTCACCACAAATCAGATTCTTCTGAGGAGTTCCCAGTACATTATCCTTTCCCCTGTGTAATTACCTTAACAAGCTCCAGCTGTTTTTATTCTCAGAAGGTTTACTCCCTGATATACAGCTTCCTGCCCCCTTCGTAAGTGCAGGTCCTAAATGAGCTTTTTTCTCTGTTCCCTCACCACAATCCAAATTCTTTTGGTTAGTTACCAGTGCAGTATCCATAGCAGGAAGTACTTAATTTATTAAGCTACTGCTTTTCTTAATCTCAGTGGAGATATTTACTGATAAACAGCTACCTACGCAGCATGTTCATGTAGTTCCTAAATGAGCTTTTATCTCTCTCCCCTCACCACAAATCAGATTCTTCTGAGGAGTTCCCAGTACATTATCCTTTCCCCTGTGTAATTACCTTAACAAGCTCCAGCTGTTTTTATTCTCAGAAGGTTTACTCCCTGATGTACAGCTGCCTACCCCCTTCGTAAGTGCAGGTCCTAAATGAGCTTTTTTCTCTGTTCCCTCACCACAATCCAGATTCTTTTGGGGAGCTACCAGTACAGTAACCATACCAGGAAGTACTTAATTTATTAAGCTACTGCTTTTCTTAATCTCAGTGGAGATATTTACTGATAAACAGCTACCTACGCAGCATGTTCATGTCGTTCCTAAATGAGCTTTTATCTCTCTCCCCTCACCACAAATCAGATTCTTCTGAGGAGTTCCCAGTACATTATCCTTTCCCCTGTGTAATTACCTTAACAAGCTCCAGCTGTTTTTATTCTCAGAAGGTTTACTCCCTGATATACAGCTGCCTGCCCCCTTCGTAAGTGCAGGTCCTAAATGAGCTTTTTTCTCTGTTCCCTCACCACAATCCAGATTCTTTTGGGGAGTTACCAGTGCAGTATCCATAGCAGGAAGTACTTAATTTATTAAGCTACTGCTTTTCTTAATCTCAGTGGAGATATTTACTGATAAACAGCTACCTACGCAGCATGTTCATGTCGTTCCTAAATGAGCTTTTATCTCTCTCCCCTCACCACAAATCAGATTCTTCTGAGGAGTTCCCAGTACATTATCCTTTCCCCTGTGTAATTACCTTAACAAGCTCCAGCTGTTTTTATTCTCAGAAGGTTTACTCCCTGATATACAGCTGCCTGCCCCCTTCGTAAGTGCAGGTCCTAAATGAGCTTTTTTCTCTGTTCCCTCACCACAATCCAGATTCTTTTGGGGAGTTACCAGTACAGTATCCATACAGGAAGTACTTAATTTATTAAGCTACTGCTTTTCTTAATCTCAGTGGAGATATTTACTGATAAACAGCTACCTACGCAGCATGTTCATGTCGTTCCTAAATGAGCTTTTATCTCTCTCCCCTCACCACAAATCAGATTCTTCTGAGGAGTTCCCAGTACATTATCCTTTCCCCTGTGTAATTACCTTAACAAGCTCCAGCTGTTTTTATTCTCAGAAGGTTTACTCCCTGATGTACAGCTGCCTACCCCCTTCGTAAGTGCAGGTCCTAAATGAGCTTTTTTCTCTGTTCCCTCACCACAATCCAGATTCTTTTGGGGAGCTACCAGTACAGTAACCATACCAGGAAGTACTTAATTTATTAAGCTACTGCTTTTCTTAATCTCAGTGGAGATATTTACTGATAAACAGCTACCTACGCAGCATGTTCATGTCGTTCCTAAATGAGCTTTTATCTCTCTCCCCTCACCACAAATCAGATTCTTCTGAGGAGTTCCCAGTACATTATCCTTTCCCCTGTGTAATTACCTTAACAAGCTCCAGCTGTTTTTATTCTCAGAAGGTTTACTCCCTGATATACAGCTGCCTGCCCCCTTCGTAAGTGCAGGTCCTAAATGAGCTTTTTTCTCTGTTCCCTCACCACAATCCAGATTCTTTTGGGGAGCTACCAGTACAGTACCATACCAGGAAGTACTTAATTTATTAAGCTACTGCTTTTCTTAATCTCAGTGGAGATATTTACTGATAAACAGCTACCTACGCAGCATGTTCATGTCGTTCCTAAATGAGCTTTTATCTCTCTCCCCTCACCACAAATCAGATTCTTCTGAGGAGTTCCCAGTACATTATCCTTTCCCCTGTGTAATTACCTTAACAAGCTCCAGCTGTTTTTATTCTCAGAAGGTTTACTCCCTGATATACAGCTGCCTGCCCCCTTCGTAAGTGCAGGTCCTAAATGAGCTTTTTTCTCTGTTCCCTCACCACAATCCAATTCTTTTGGGGAGTTACCAGTGCAGTATCCATAGCAGGAAGTACTTAATTTATTAAGCTACTGCTTTTCTTAATCTCAGTGGAGATATTTACTGATAAACAGCTACCTACGCAGCATGTTCATGTCGTTCCTAAATGAGCTTTTATCTCTCTCCCCTCACCACAAATCAGATTCTTCTGAGGAGTTCCCAGTACATTATCCTTTCCCCTGTGTAATTACCTTAACAAGCTCCAGCTGTTTTTATTCTCAGAAGGTTTACTCCCTGATGTACAGCTGCCTACCCCCTTCGTAAGTGCAGGTCCTAAATGAGCTTTTTTCTCTGTTCCCTCACCACAATCCAGATTCTTTTGGGGAGCTACCAGTACAGTAACCATACCAGGAAGTACTTAATTTATTAAGCTACTGCTTTTCTTAATCTCAGTGGAGATATTTACTGATAAACAGCTACCTACGCAGCATGTTCATGTCGTTCCTAAATGAGCTTTTATCTCTCTCCCCTCACCACAAATCAGATTCTTCTGAGGAGTTCCCAGTACATTATCCTTTCCCCTGTGTAATTACCTTAACAAGCTCCAGCTGTTTTTATTCTCAGAAGGTTTACTCCCTGATATACAGCTGCCTGCCCCCTTCGTAAGTGCAGGTCCTAAATGAGCTTTTTTCTCTGTTCCCTCACCACAATCCAGATTCTTTTGGGGAGTTACCAGTACAGTATCCATACCAGGAAGTACTTAATTTATTAAGCTACTGCTTTTCTTAATCTCAGTGGAGATATTTACTGATAAACAGCTACCTACGCAGCATGTTCATGTCGTTCCTAAATGAGCTTTTATCTCTCTCCCCTCACCACAAATCAGATTCTTCTGAGGAGTTCCCAGTACATTATCCTTTCCCCTGTGTAATTACCTTAACAAGCTCCAGCTGTTTTTATTCTCAGAAGGTTTACTCCCTGATATACAGCTGCCTGCCCCCTTCGTAAGTGCAGGTCCTAAATGAGCTTTTTTCTCTGTTCCCTCACCACAATCCAGATTCTTTTGGGGAGCTACCAGTACAGTATCCATACCAGGAAGTACTTAATTTATTAAGCTACTGCTTTTCTTAATCTCAGTGGAGATATTTACTGATAAACAGCTACCTACGCAGCATGTTCATGTCGTTCCTAAATGAGCTTTTATCTCTCTCCCCTCACCACAAATCAGATTCTTCTGAGGAGTTCCCAGTACATTATCCTTTCCCCTGTGTAATTACCTTAACAAGCTCCAGCTGTTTTTATTCTCAGAAGGTTTACTCCCTGATATACAGCTGCCTGCCCCCTTCGTAAGTGCAGGTCCTAAATGAGCTTTTTTCTCTGTTCCCTCACCACAATCCAGATTCTTTTGGGGAGCTACCAGTACAGTACCATACCAGGAAGTACTTAATTTATTAAGCTACTGCTTTTCTTAATCTCAGTGGAGATATTTACTGATAAACAGCTACCTACGCAGCATGTTCATGTCGTTCCTAAATGAGCTTTTATCTCTCTCCCCTCACCACAAATCAGATTCTTCTGAGGAGTTCCCAGTACATTATCCTTTCCCCTGTGTAATTACCTTAACAAGCTCCAGCTGTTTTTATTCTCAGAAGGTTTACTCCCTGATATACAGCTGCCTGCCCCCTTCGTAAGTGCAGGTCCTAAATGAGCTTTTTTCTCTGTTCCCTCACCACAATCCAGATTCTTTTGGGGAGTTACCAGTGCAGTATCCATAGCAGGAAGTACTTAATTTATTAAGCTACTGCTTTTCTTAATCTCAGTGGAGATATTTACTGATAAACAGCTACCTACGCAGCATGTTCATGTCGTTCCTAAATGAGCTTTTATCTCTCTCCCCTCACCACAAATCAGATTCTTCTGAGGAGTTCCCAGTACATTATCCTTTCCCCTGTGTAATTACCTTAACAAGCTCCAGCTGTTTTTATTCTCAGAAGGTTTACTCCCTGATATACAGCTGCCTGCCCCCTTCGTAAGTGCAGGTCCTAAATGAGCTTTTTTCTCTGTTCCCTCACCACAATCCAGATTCTTTTGGGGAGTTACCAGTGCAGTATCCATAGCAGGAAGTACTTAATTTATTAAGCTACTGCTTTTCTTAATCTCAGTGGAGATATTTACTGATAAACAGCTACCTACGCAGCATGTTCATGTCGTTCCTAAATGAGCTTTTATCTCTCTCCCCTCACCACAAATCAGATTCTTCTGAGGAGTTCCCAGTACATTATCCTTTCCCCTGTGTAATTACCTTAACAAGCTCCAGCTGTTTTTATTCTCAGAAGGTTTACTCCCTGATGTACAGCTGCCTACCCCCTTCGTAAGTGCAGGTCCTAAATGAGCTTTTTTCTCTGTTCCCTCACCACAATCCAGATTCTTTTGGGGAGCTACCAGTACAGTAACCATACCAGGAAGTACTTAATTTATTAAGCTACTGCTTTTCTTAATCTCAGTGGAGATATTTACTGATAAACAGCTACCTACGCAGCATGTTCATGTCGTTCCTAAATGAGCTTTTATCTCTCTCCCCTCACCACAAATCAGATTCTTCTGAGGAGTTCCCAGTACATTATCCTTTCCCCTGTGTAATTACCTTAACAAGCTCCAGCTGTTTTTATTCTCAGAAGGTTTACTCCCTGATATACAGCTGCCTGCCCCCTTCGTAAGTGCAGGTCCTAAATGAGCTTTTTTCTCTGTTCCCTCACCACAATCCAGATTCTTTTGGGGAGCTACCAGTACAGTACCATACCAGGAAGTACTTAATTTATTAAGCTACTGCTTTTCTTAATCTCAGTGGAGATATTTACTGATAAACAGCTACCTACGCAGCATGTTCATGTCGTTCCTAAATGAGCTTTTATCTCTCTCCCCTCACCACAAATCAGATTCTTCTGAGGAGTTCCCAGTACATTATCCTTTCCCCTGTGTAATTACCTTAACAAGCTCCAGCTGTTTTTATTCTCAGAAGGTTTACTCCCTGATATACAGCTGCCTGCCCCCTTCGTAAGTGCAGGTCCTAAATGAGCTTTTTTCTCTGTTCCCTCACCACAATCCAGATTCTTTTGGGGAGTTACCAGTGCAGTATCCATAGCAGGAAGTACTTAATTTATTAAGCTACTGCTTTTCTTAATCTCAGTGGAGATATTTACTGATAAACAGCTACCTACGCAGCATGTTCATGTCGTTCCTAAATGAGCTTTTATCTCTCTCCCCTCACCACAAATCAGATTCTTCTGAGGAGTTCCCAGTACATTATCCTTTCCCCTGTGTAATTACCTTAACAAGCTCCAGCTGTTTTTATTCTCAGAAGGTTTACTCCCTGATGTACAGCTGCCTACCCCCTTCGTAAGTGCAGGTCCTAAATGAGCTTTTTTCTCTGTTCCCTCACCACAATCCAGATTCTTTTGGGGAGCTACCAGTACAGTATCCATACCAGGAAGTACTTAATTTATTAAGCTACTGCTTTTCTTAATCTCAGTGGAGATATTTACTGATAAACAGCTACCTACGCAGCATGTTCATGTCGTTCCTAAATGAGCTTTTATCTCTCTCCCCTCACCACAAATCAGATTCTTCTGAGGAGTTCCCAGTACATTATCCTTTCCCCTGTGTAATTACCTTAACAAGCTCCAGCTGTTTTTATTCTCAGAAGGTTTACTCCCTGATATACAGCTGCCTGCCCCCTTCGTAAGTGCAGGTCCTAAATGAGCTTTTTTCTCTGTTCCCTCACCACAATCCAGATTCTTTTGGGGAGTTACCAGTGCAGTATCCATAGCAGGAAGTACTTAATTTATTAAGCTACTGCTTTTCTTAATCTCAGTGGAGATATTTACTGATAAACAGCTACCTACGCAGCATGTTCATGTCGTTCCTAAATGAGCTTTTATCTCTCTCCCCTCACCACAAATCAGATTCTTCTGAGGAGTTCCCAGTACATTATCCTTTCCCCTGTGTAATTACCTTAACAAGCTCCAGCTGTTTTTATTCTCAGAAGGTTTACTCCCTGATATACAGCTGCCTGCCCCCTTCGTAAGTGCAGGTCCTAAATGAGCTTTTTTCTCTGTTCCCTCACCACAATCCAGATTCTTTTGGGGAGCTACCAGTACAGTAACCATACCAGGAAGTACTTAATTTATTAAGCTACTGCTTTTCTTAATCTCAGTGGAGATATTTACTGATAAACAGCTACCTACGCAGCATGTTCATGTCGTTCCTAAATGAGCTTTTATCTCTCTCCCCTCACCACAAATCAGATTCTTCTGAGGAGTTCCCAGTACATTATCCTTTCCCCTGTGTAATTACCTTAACAAGCTCCAGCTGTTTTTATTCTCAGAAGGTTTACTCCCTGATATACAGCTGCCTGCCCCCTTCGTAAGTGCAGGTCCTAAATGAGCTTTTTTCTCTGTTCCCTCACCACAATCCAGATTCTTTTGGGGAGCTACCAGTACAGTACCATACCAGGAAGTACTTAATTTATTAAGCTACTGCTTTTCTTAATCTCAGTGGAGATATTTACTGATAAACAGCTACCTACGCAGCATGTTCATGTCGTTCCTAAATGAGCTTTTATCTCTCTCCCCTCACCACAAATCAGATTCTTCTGAGGAGTTCCCAGTACATTATCCTTTCCCCTGTGTAATTACCTTAACAAGCTCCAGCTGTTTTTATTCTCAGAAGGTTTACTCCCTGATATACAGCTGCCTGCCCCCTTCGTAAGTGCAGGTCCTAAATGAGCTTTTTTCTCTGTTCCCTCACCACAATCCAGATTCTTTTGGGGAGTTACCAGTGCAGTATCCATAGCAGGAAGTACTTAATTTATTAAGCTACTGCTTTTCTTAATCTCAGTGGAGATATTTACTGATAAACAGCTACCTACGCAGCATGTTCATGTCGTTCCTAAATGAGCTTTTATCTCTCTCCCCTCACCACAAATCAGATTCTTCTGAGGAGTTCCCAGTACATTATCCTTTCCCCTGTGTAATTACCTTAACAAGCTCCAGCTGTTTTTATTCTCAGAAGGTTTACTCCCTGATATACAGCTGCCTGCCCCCTTCGTAAGTGCAGGTCCTAAATGAGCTTTTTTCTCTGTTCCCTCACCACAATCCAGATTCTTTTGGGGAGCTACCAGTACAGTATCCATACCAGGAAGTACTTAATTTATTAAGCTACTGCTTTTCTTAATCTCAGTGGAGATATTTACTGATAAACAGCTACCTACGCAGCATGTTCATGTCGTTCCTAAATGAGCTTTTATCTCTCTCCCCTCACCACAAATCAGATTCTTCTGAGGAGTTCCCAGTACATTATCCTTTCCCCTGTGTAATTACCTTAACAAGCTCCAGCTGTTTTTATTCTCAGAAGGTTTACTCCCTGATATACAGCTGCCTGCCCCCTTCGTAAGTGCAGGTCCTAAATGAGCTTTTTTCTCTGTTCCCTCACCACAATCCAGATTCTTTTGGGGAGTTACCAGTGCAGTATCCATAGCAGGAAGTACTTAATTTATTAAGCTACTGCTTTTCTTAATCTCAGTGGAGATATTTACTGATAAACAGCTACCTACGCAGCATGTTCATGTCGTTCCTAAATGAGCTTTTATCTCTCTCCCCTCACCACAAATCAGATTCTTCTGAGGAGTTCCCAGTACATTATCCTTTCCCCTGTGTAATTACCTTAACAAGCTCCAGCTGTTTTTATTCTCAGAAGGTTTACTCCCTGATATACAGCTGCCTGCCCCCTTCGTAAGTGCAGGTCCTAAATGAGCTTTTTTCTCTGTTCCCTCACCACAATCCAGATTCTTTTGGGGAGCTACCAGTACAGTAACCATACCAGGAAGTACTTAATTTATTAAGCTACTGCTTTTCTTAATCTCAGTGGAGATATTTACTGATAAACAGCTACCTACGCAGCATGTTCATGTCGTTCCTAAATGAGCTTTTATCTCTCTCCCCTCACCACAAATCAGATTCTTCTGAGGAGTTCCCAGTACATTATCCTTTCCCCTGTGTAATTACCTTAACAAGCTCCAGCTGTTTTTATTCTCAGAAGGTTTACTCCCTGATATACAGCTGCCTGCCCCCTTCGTAAGTGCAGGTCCTAAATGAGCTTTTTTCTCTGTTCCCTCACCACAATCCAGATTCTTTTGGGGAGTACCAGTACAGTATCCATACCAGGAAGTACTTAATTTATTAAGCTACTGCTTTTCTTAATCTCAGTGGAGATATTTACTGATAAACAGCTACCTACGCAGCATGTTCATGTCGTTCCTAAATGAGCTTTTATCTCTCTCCCCTCACCACAAATCAGATTCTTCTGAGGAGTTCCCAGTACATTATCCTTTCCCCTGTGTAATTACCTTAACAAGCTCCAGCTGTTTTTATTCTCAGAAGGTTTACTCCCTGATATACAGCTGCCTGCCCCCTTCGTAAGTGCAGGTCCTAAATGAGCTTTTTTCTCTGTTCCCTCACCACAATCCAGATTCTTTTGGGGAGCTACCAGTACAGTATCCATACCAGGAAGTACTTAATTTATTAAGCTACTGCTTTTCTTAATCTCAGTGGAGATATTTACTGATAAACAGCTACCTACGCAGCATGTTCATGTCGTTCCTAAATGAGCTTTTATCTCTCTCCCCTCACCACAAATCAGATTCTTCTGAGGAGTTCCCAGTACATTATCCTTTCCCCTGTGTAATTACCTTAACAAGCTCCAGCTGTTTTTATTCTCAGAAGGTTTACTCCCTGATATACAGCTGCCTGCCCCCTTCGTAAGTGCAGGTCCTAAATGAGCTTTTTTCTCTGTTCCCTCACCACAATCCAGATTCTTTTGGGGAGTTACCAGTACAGTATCCATACAGGAAGTACTTAATTTATTAAGCTACTGC
This sequence comes from Perognathus longimembris pacificus, assembly GCF_023159225.1. Lineage (NCBI taxonomy): Eukaryota > Metazoa > Chordata > Mammalia > Rodentia > Heteromyidae > Perognathus > Perognathus longimembris. The sequence continues at coordinate 47,525 of NW_025959226.1, read as the reverse complement.
TTTTCTTAATCTCAGTGGAGATATTTACTGATAAACAGCTACCTACGCAGCATGTTCATGTCGTTCCTAAATGAGCTTTTATCTCTCTCCCCTCACCACAAATCAGATTCTTCTGAGGAGTTCCCAGTACATTATCCTTTCCCCTGTGTAATTACCTTAACAAGCTCCAGCTGTTTTTATTCTCAGAAGGTTTACTCCCTGATATACAGCTGCCTGCCCCCTTCGTAAGTGCAGGTCCTAAATGAGCTTTTTTCTCTGTTCCCTCACCACAATCCAGATTCTTTTGGGGAGTTACCAGTGCAGTATCCATAGCAGGAAGTACTTAATTTATTAAGCTACTGCTTTTCTTAATCTCAGTGGAGATATTTACTGATAAACAGCTACCTACGCAGCATGTTCATGTCGTTCCTAAATGAGCTTTTATCTCTCTCCCCTCACCACAAATCAGATTCTTCTGAGGAGTTCCCAGTACATTATCCTTTCCCCTGTGTAATTACCTTAACAAGCTCCAGCTGTTTTTATTCTCAGAAGGTTTACTCCCTGATATACAGCTGCCTACCCCCTTCGTAAGTGCAGGTCCTAAATGAGCTTTTTTCTCTGTTCCCTCACCACAATCCAGATTCTTTTGGGGAGCTACCAGTACAGTATCCATACCAGGAAGTACTTAATTTATTAAGCTACTGCTTTTCTTAATCTCAGTGGAGATATTTACTGATAAACAGCTACCTACGCAGCATGTTCATGTCGTTCCTAAATGAGCTTTTATCTCTCTCCCCTCACCACAAATCAGATTCTTCTGAGGAGTTCCCAGTACATTATCCTTTCCCCTGTGTAATTACCTTAACAAGCTCCAGCTGTTTTTATTCTCAGAAGGTTTACTCCCTGATATACAGCTGCCTACCCCCTTCGTAAGTGCAGGTCCTAAATGAGCTTTTTTCTCTGTTCCCTCACCACAATCCAGATTCTTTTGGGGAGCTACCAGTACAGTATCCATACCAGGAAGTACTTAATTTATTAAGCTACTGCTTTTCTTAATCTCAGTGGAGATATTTACTGATAAACAGCTACCTACGCAGCATGTTCATGTCGTTCCTAAATGAGCTTTTATCTCTCTCCCCTCACCACAAATCAGATTCTTCTGAGGAGTTCCCAGTACATTATCCTTTCCCCTGTGTAATTACCTTAACAAGCTCCAGCTGTTTTTATTCTCAGAAGGTTTACTCCCTGATATACAGCTGCCTGCCCCCTTCGTAAGTGCAGGTCCTAAATGAGCTTTTTTCTCTGTTCCCTCACCACAATCCAGATTCTTTTGGGGAGTACCAGTACAGTATCCATACCAGGAAGTACTTAATTTATTAAGCTACTGCTTTTCTTAATCTCAGTGGAGATATTTACTGATAAACAGCTACCTACGCAGCATGTTCATGTCGTTCCTAAATGAGCTTTTATCTCTCTCCCCTCACCACAAATCAGATTCTTCTGAGGAGTTCCCAGTACATTATCCTTTCCCCTGTGTAATTACCTTAACAAGCTCCAGCTGTTTTTATTCTCAGAAGGTTTACTCCCTGATATACAGCTGCCTGCCCCCTTCGTAAGTGCAGGTCCTAAATGAGCTTTTTTCTCTGTTCCCTCACCACAATCCAGATTCTTTTGGGGAGTACCAGTACAGTATCCATACCAGGAAGTACTTAATTTATTAAGCTACTGCTTTTCTTAATCTCAGTGGAGATATTTACTGATAAACAGCTACCTACGCAGCATGTTCATGTCGTTCCTAAATGAGCTTTTATCTCTCTCCCCTCACCACAAATCAGATTCTTCTGAGGAGTTCCCAGTACATTATCCTTTCCCCTGTGTAATTACCTTAACAAGCTCCAGCTGTTTTTATTCTCAGAAGGTTTACTCCCTGATATACAGCTGCCTGCCCCCTTCGTAAGTGCAGGTCCTAAATGAGCTTTTTTCTCTGTTCCCTCACCACAATCCAGATTCTTTTGGGGAGTTACCAGTACAGTATCCATACCAGGAAGTACTTAATTTATTAAGCTACTGCTTTTCTTAATCTCAGTGGAGATATTTACTGATAAACAGCTACCTACGCAGCATGTTCATGTCGTTCCTAAATGAGCTTTTATCTCTCTCCCCTCACCACAAATCAGATTCTTCTGAGGAGTTCCCAGTACATTATCCTTTCCCCTGTGTAATTACCTTAACAAGCTCCAGCTGTTTTTATTCTCAGAAGGTTTACTCCCTGATATACAGCTGCCTGCCCCCTTCGTAAGTGCAGGTCCTAAATGAGCTTTTTTCTCTGTTCCCTCACCACAATCCAGATTCTTTTGGGGAGTTACCAGTGCAGTATCCATAGCAGGAAGTACTTAATTTATTAAGCTACTGCTTTTCTTAATCTCAGTGGAGATATTTACTGATAAACAGCTACCTACGCAGCATGTTCATGTCGTTCCTAAATGAGCTTTTATCTCTCTCCCCTCACCACAAATCAGATTCTTCTGAGGAGTTCCCAGTACATTATCCTTTCCCCTGTGTAATTACCTTAACAAGCTCCAGCTGTTTTTATTCTCAGAAGGTTTACTCCCTGATGTACAGCTGCCTACCCCCTTCGTAAGTGCAGGTCCTAAATGAGCTTTTTTCTCTGTTCCCTCACCACAATCCAGATTCTTTTGGGGAGCTACCAGTACAGTAACCATACCAGGAAGTACTTAATTTATTAAGCTACTGCTTTTCTTAATCTCAGTGGAGATATTTACTGATAAACAGCTACCTACGCAGCATGTTCATGTCGTTCCTAAATGAGCTTTTATCTCTCTCCCCTCACCACAAATCAGATTCTTCTGAGGAGTTCCCAGTACATTATCCTTTCCCCTGTGTAATTACCTTAACAAGCTCCAGCTGTTTTTATTCTCAGAAGGTTTACTCCCTGATATACAGCTGCCTGCCCCCTTCGTAAGTGCAGGTCCTAAATGAGCTTTTTTCTCTGTTCCCTCACCACAATCCAGATTCTTTTGGGGAGTACCAGTACAGTATCCATACCAGGAAGTACTTAATTTATTAAGCTACTGCTTTTCTTAATCTCAGTGGAGATATTTACTGATAAACAGCTACCTACGCAGCATGTTCATGTCGTTCCTAAATGAGCTTTTATCTCTCTCCCCTCACCACAAATCAGATTCTTCTGAGGAGTTCCCAGTACATTATCCTTTCCCCTGTGTAATTACCTTAACAAGCTCCAGCTGTTTTTATTCTCAGAAGGTTTACTCCCTGATATACAGCTGCCTGCCCCCTTCGTAAGTGCAGGTCCTAAATGAGCTTTTTTCTCTGTTCCCTCACCACAATCCAGATTCTTTTGGGGAGTTACCAGTGCAGTATCCATAGCAGGAAGTACTTAATTTATTAAGCTACTGCTTTTCTTAATCTCAGTGGAGATATTTACTGATAAACAGCTACCTACGCAGCATGTTCATGTCGTTCCTAAATGAGCTTTTATCTCTCTCCCCTCACCACAAATCAGATTCTTCTGAGGAGTTCCCAGTACATTATCCTTTCCCCTGTGTAATTACCTTAACAAGCTCCAGCTGTTTTTATTCTCAGAAGGTTTACTCCCTGATATACAGCTGCCTACCCCCTTCGTAAGTGCAGGTCCTAAATGAGCTTTTTTCTCTGTTCCCTCACCACAATCCAGATTCTTTTGGGGAGTACCAGTACAGTATCCATACCAGGAAGTACTTAATTTATTAAGCTACTGCTTTTCTTAATCTCAGTGGAGATATTTACTGATAAACAGCTACCTACGCAGCATGTTCATGTCGTTCCTAAATGAGCTTTTATCTCTCTCCCCTCACCACAAATCAGATTCTTCTGAGGAGTTCCCAGTACATTATCCTTTCCCCTGTGTAATTACCTTAACAAGCTCCAGCTGTTTTTATTCTCAGAAGGTTTACTCCCTGATATACAGCTGCCTGCCCCCTTCGTAAGTGCAGGTCCTAAATGAGCTTTTTTCTCTGTTCCCTCACCACAATCCAGATTCTTTTGGGGAGTTACCAGTACAGTATCCATACCAGGAAGTACTTAATTTATTAAGCTACTGCTTTTCTTAATCTCAGTGGAGATATTTACTGATAAACAGCTACCTACGCAGCATGTTCATGTCGTTCCTAAATGAGCTTTTATCTCTCTCCCCTCACCACAAATCAGATTCTTCTGAGGAGTTCCCAGTACATTATCCTTTCCCCTGTGTAATTACCTTAACAAGCTCCAGCTGTTTTTATTCTCAGAAGGTTTACTCCCTGATATACAGCTGCCTACCCCCTTCGTAAGTGCAGGTCCTAAATGAGCTTTTTTCTCTGTTCCCTCACCACAATCCAGATTCTTTTGGGGAGTACCAGTACAGTACCATACCAGGAAGTACTTAATTTATTAAGCTACTGCTTTTCTTAATCTCAGTGGAGATATTTACTGATAAACAGCTACCTACGCAGCATGTTCATGTCGTTCCTAAATGAGCTTTTATCTCTCTCCCCTCACCACAAATCAGATTCTTCTGAGGAGTTCCCAGTACATTATCCTTTCCCCTGTGTAATTACCTTAACAAGCTCCAGCTGTTTTTATTCTCAGAAGGTTTACTCCCTGATATACAGCTGCCTACCCCCTTCGTAAGTGCAGGTCCTAAATGAGCTTTTTTCTCTGTTCCCTCACCACAATCCAGATTCTTTTGGGGAGCTACCAGTACAGTATCCATACCAGGAAGTACTTAATTTATTAAGCTACTGCTTTTCTTAATCTCAGTGGAGATATTTACTGATAAACAGCTACCTACGCAGCATGTTCATGTCGTTCCTAAATGAGCTTTTATCTCTCTCCCCTCACCACAAATCAGATTCTTCTGAGGAGTTCCCAGTACATTATCCTTTCCCCTGTGTAATTACCTTAACAAGCTCCAGCTGTTTTTATTCTCAGAAGGTTTACTCCCTGATATACAGCTGCCTGCCCCCTTCGTAAGTGCAGGTCCTAAATGAGCTTTTTTCTCTGTTCCCTCACCACAATCCAGATTCTTTTGGGGAGTTACCAGTACAGTATCCATACCAGGAAGTACTTAATTTATTAAGCTACTGCTTTTCTTAATCTCAGTGGAGATATTTACTGATAAACAGCTACCTACGCAGCATGTTCATGTCGTTCCTAAATGAGCTTTTATCTCTCTCCCCTCACCACAAATCAGATTCTTCTGAGGAGTTCCCAGTACATTATCCTTTCCCCTGTGTAATTACCTTAACAAGCTCCAGCTGTTTTTATTCTCAGAAGGTTTACTCCCTGATATACAGCTGCCTGCCCCCTTCGTAAGTGCAGGTCCTAAATGAGCTTTTTTCTCTGTTCCCTCACCACAATCCAGATTCTTTTGGGGAGTTACCAGTGCAGTATCCATAGCAGGAAGTACTTAATTTATTAAGCTACTGCTTTTCTTAATCTCAGTGGAGATATTTACTGATAAACAGCTACCTACGCAGCATGTTCATGTCGTTCCTAAATGAGCTTTTATCTCTCTCCCCTCACCACAAATCAGATTCTTCTGAGGAGTTCCCAGTACATTATCCTTTCCCCTGTGTAATTACCTTAACAAGCTCCAGCTGTTTTTATTCTCAGAAGGTTTACTCCCTGATATACAGCTGCCTGCCCCCTTCGTAAGTGCAGGTCCTAAATGAGCTTTTTTCTCTGTTCCCTCACCACAATCCAGATTCTTTTGGGGAGCTACCAGTACAGTATCCATACCAGGAAGTACTTAATTTATTAAGCTACTGCTTTTCTTAATCTCAGTGGAGATATTTACTGATAAACAGCTACCTACGCAGCATGTTCATGTCGTTCCTAAATGAGCTTTTATCTCTCTCCCCTCACCACAAATCAGATTCTTCTGAGGAGTTCCCAGTACATTATCCTTTCCCCTGTGTAATTACCTTAACAAGCTCCAGCTGTTTTTATTCTCAGAAGGTTTACTCCCTGATATACAGCTGCCTGCCCCCTTCGTAAGTGCAGGTCCTAAATGAGCTTTTTTCTCTGTTCCCTCACCACAATCCAGATTCTTTTGGGGAGCTACCAGTACAGTATCCATACCAGGAAGTACTTAATTTATTAAGCTACTGCTTTTCTTAATCTCAGTGGAGATATTTACTGATAAACAGCTACCTACGCAGCATGTTCATGTCGTTCCTAAATGAGCTTTTATCTCTCTCCCCTCACCACAAATCAGATTCTTCTGAGGAGTTCCCAGTACATTATCCTTTCCCCTGTGTAATTACCTTAACAAGCTCCAGCTGTTTTTATTCTCAGAAGGTTTACTCCCTGATATACAGCTGCCTACCCCCTTCGTAAGTGCAGGTCCTAAATGAGCTTTTTTCTCTGTTCCCTCACCACAATCCAGATTCTTTTGGGGAGTTACCAGTACAGTATCCATACCAGGAAGTACTTAATTTATTAAGCTACTGCTTTTCTTAATCTCAGTGGAGATATTTACTGATAAACAGCTACCTACGCAGCATGTTCATGTCGTTCCTAAATGAGCTTTTATCTCTCTCCCCTCACCACAAATCAGATTCTTCTGAGGAGTTCCCAGTACATTATCCTTTCCCCTGTGTAATTACCTTAACAAGCTCCAGCTGTTTTTATTCTCAGAAGGTTTACTCCCTGATATACAGCTGCCTACCCCCTTCGTAAGTGCAGGTCCTAAATGAGCTTTTTTCTCTGTTCCCTCACCACAATCCAGATTCTTTTGGGGAGTTACCAGTACAGTAACCATACCAGGAAGTACTTAATTTATTAAGCTACTGCTTTTCTTAATCTCAGTGGAGATATTTACTGATAAACAGCTACCTACGCAGCATGTTCATGTCGTTCCTAAATGAGCTTTTATCTCTCTCCCCTCACCACAAATCAGATTCTTCTGAGGAGTTCCCAGTACATTATCCTTTCCCCTGTGTAATTACCTTAACAAGCTCCAGCTGTTTTTATTCTCAGAAGGTTTACTCCCTGATATACAGCTGCCTACCCCCTTCGTAAGTGCAGGTCCTAAATGAGCTTTTTTCTCTGTTCCCTCACCACAATCCAGATTCTTTTGGGGAGTTACCAGTACAGTATCCATAGCAGGAAGTACTTAATTTATTAAGCTACTGCTTTTCTTAATCTCAGTGGAGATATTTACTGATAAACAGCTACCTACGCAGCATGTTCATGTCGTTCCTAAATGAGCTTTTATCTCTCTCCCCTCACCACAAATCAGATTCTTCTGAGGAGTTCCCAGTACATTATCCTTTCCCCTGTGTAATTACCTTAACAAGCTCCAGCTGTTTTTATTCTCAGAAGGTTTACTCCCTGATATACAGCTGCCTACCCCCTTCGTAAGTGCAGGTCCTAAATGAGCTTTTTTCTCTGTTCCCTCACCACAATCCAGATTCTTTTGGGGAGTTACCAGTACAGTATCCATACCAGGAAGTACTTAATTTATTAAGCTACTGCTTTTCTTAATCTCAGTGGAGATATTTACTGATAAACAGCTACCTACGCAGCATGTTCATGTCGTTCCTAAATGAGCTTTTATCTCTCTCCCCTCACCACAAATCAGATTCTTCTGAGGAGTTCCCAGTACATTATCCTTTCCCCTGTGTAATTACCTTAACAAGCTCCAGCTGTTTTTATTCTCAGAAGGTTTACTCCCTGATATACAGCTGCCTGCCCCCTTCGTAAGTGCAGGTCCTAAATGAGCTTTTTTCTCTGTTCCCTCACCACAATCCAGATTCTTTTGGGGAGTACCAGTACAGTATCCATAGCAGGAAGTACTTAATTTATTAAGCTACTGCTTTTCTTAATCTCAGTGGAGATATTTACTGATAAACAGCTACCTACGCAGCATGTTCATGTCGTTCCTAAATGAGCTTTTATCTCTCTCCCCTCACCACAAATCAGATTCTTCTGAGGAGTTCCCAGTACATTATCCTTTCCCCTGTGTAATTACCTTAACAAGCTCCAGCTGTTTTTATTCTCAGAAGGTTTACTCCCTGATATACAGCTGCCTGCCCCCTTCGTAAGTGCAGGTCCTAAATGAGCTTTTTTCTCTGTTCCCTCACCACAATCCAGATTCTTTTGGGGAGTACCAGTACAGTATCCATACCAGGAAGTACTTAATTTATTAAGCTACTGCTTTTCTTAATCTCAGTGGAGATATTTACTGATAAACAGCTACCTACGCAGCATGTTCATGTCGTTCCTAAATGAGCTTTTATCTCTCTCCCCTCACCACAAATCAGATTCTTCTGAGGAGTTCCCAGTACATTATCCTTTCCCCTGTGTAATTACCTTAACAAGCTCCAGCTGTTTTTATTCTCAGAAGGTTTACTCCCTGATATACAGCTGCCTACCCCCTTCGTAAGTGCAGGTCCTAAATGAGCTTTTTTCTCTGTTCCCTCACCACAATCCAGATTCTTTTGGGGAGTTACCAGTACAGTATCCATAGCAGGAAGTACTTAATTTATTAAGCTACTGCTTTTCTTAATCTCAGTGGAGATATTTACTGATAAACAGCTACCTACGCAGCATGTTCATGTCGTTCCTAAATGAGCTTTTATCTCTCTCCCCTCACCACAAATCAGATTCTTCTGAGGAGTTCCCAGTACATTATCCTTTCCCCTGTGTAATTACCTTAACAAGCTCCAGCTGTTTTTATTCTCAGAAGGTTTACTCCCTGATATACAGCTGCCTACCCCCTTCGTAAGTGCAGGTCCTAAATGAGCTTTTTTCTCTGTTCCCTCACCACAATCCAGATTCTTTTGGGGAGTTACCAGTACAGTATCCATACCAGGAAGTACTTAATTTATTAAGCTACTGCTTTTCTTAATCTCAGTGGAGATATTTACTGATAAACAGCTACCTACGCAGCATGTTCATGTCGTTCCTAAATGAGCTTTTATCTCTCTCCCCTCACCACAAATCAGATTCTTCTGAGGAGTTCCCAGTACATTATCCTTTCCCCTGTGTAATTACCTTAACAAGCTCCAGCTGTTTTTATTCTCAGAAGGTTTACTCCCTGATATACAGCTGCCTACCCCCTTCGTAAGTGCAGGTCCTAAATGAGCTTTTTTCTCTGTTCCCTCACCACAATCCAGATTCTTTTGGGGAGTTACCAGTACAGTAACCATACCAGGAAGTACTTAATTTATTAAGCTACTGCTTTTCTTAATCTCAGTGGAGATATTTACTGATAAACAGCTACCTACGCAGCATGTTCATGTCGTTCCTAAATGAGCTTTTATCTCTCTCCCCTCACCACAAATCAGATTCTTCTGAGGAGTTCCCAGTACATTATCCTTTCCCCTGTGTAATTACCTTAACAAGCTCCAGCTGTTTTTATTCTCAGAAGGTTTACTCCCTGATACAGCTGCCTACCCCCTTCGTAAGTGCAGGTCCTAAATGAGCTTTTTTCTCTGTTCCCTCACCACAATCCAGATTCTTTTGGGGAGTTACCAGTACAGTATCCATACCAGGAAGTACTTAATTTATTAAGCTACTGCTTTTCTTAATCTCAGTGGAGATATTTACTGATAAACAGCTACCTACGCAGCATGTTCATGTCGTTCCTAAATGAGCTTTTATCTCTCTCCCCTCACCACAAATCAGATTCTTCTGAGGAGTTCCCAGTACATTATCCTTTCCCCTGTGTAATTACCTTAACAAGCTCCAGCTGTTTTTATTCTCAGAAGGTTTACTCCCTGATATACAGCTGCCTACCCCCTTCGTAAGTGCAGGTCCTAAATGAGCTTTTTTCTCTGTTCCCTCACCACAATCCAGATTCTTTTGGGGAGTACCAGTACAGTATCCATACCAGGAAGTACTTAATTTATTAAGCTACTGCTTTTCTTAATCTCAGTGGAGATATTTACTGATAAACAGCTACCTACGCAGCATGTTCATGTCGTTCCTAAATGAGCTTTTATCTCTCTCCCCTCACCACAAATCAGATTCTTCTGAGGAGTTCCCAGTACATTATCCTTTCCCCTGTGTAATTACCTTAACAAGCTCCAGCTGTTTTTATTCTCAGAAGGTTTACTCCCTGATATACAGCTGCCTGCCCCCTTCGTAAGTGCAGGTCCTAAATGAGCTTTTTTCTCTGTTCCCTCACCACAATCCAGATTCTTTTGGGGAGTTACCAGTACAGTATCCATACCAGGAAGTACTTAATTTATTAAGCTACTGCTTTTCTTAATCTCAGTGGAGATATTTACTGATAAACAGCTACCTACGCAGCATGTTCATGTCGTTCCTAAATGAGCTTTTATCTCTCTCCCCTCACCACAAATCAGATTCTTCTGAGGAGTTCCCAGTACATTATCCTTTCCCCTGTGTAATTACCTTAACAAGCTCCAGCTGTTTTTATTCTCAGAAGGTTTACTCCCTGATATACAGCTGCCTGCCCCCTTCGTAAGTGCAGGTCCTAAATGAGCTTTTTTCTCTGTTCCCTCACCACAATCCAGATTCTTTTGGGGAGTTACCAGTACAGTATCCATAGCAGGAAGTACTTAATTTATTAAGCTACTGCTTTTCTTAATCTCAGTGGAGATATTTACTGATAAACAGCTACCTACGCAGCATGTTCATGTCGTTCCTAAATGAGCTTTTATCTCTCTCCCCTCACCACAAATCAGATTCTTCTGAGGAGTTCCCAGTACATTATCCTTTCCCCTGTGTAATTACCTTAACAAGCTCCAGCTGTTTTTATTCTCAGAAGGTTTACTCCCTGATATACAGCTGCCTACCCCCTTCGTAAGTGCAGGTCCTAAATGAGCTTTTTTCTCTGTTCCCTCACCACAATCCAGATTCTTTTGGGGAGTTACCAGTGCAGTATCCATAGCAGGAAGTACTTAATTTATTAAGCTACTGCTTTTCTTAATCTCAGTGGAGATATTTACTGATAAACAGCTACCTACGCAGCATGTTCATGTCGTTCCTAAATGAGCTTTTATCTCTCTCCCCTCACCACAAATCAGATTCTTCTGAGGAGTTCCCAGTACATTATCCTTTCCCCTGTGTAATTACCTTAACAAGCTCCAGCTGTTTTTATTCTCAGAAGGTTTACTCCCTGATGTACAGCTGCCTACCCCCTTCGTAAGTGCAGGTCCTAAATGAGCTTTTTTCTCTGTTCCCTCACCACAATCCAGATTCTTTTGGGGAGTTACCAGTACAGTAACCATACCAGGAAGTACTTAATTTATTAAGCTACTGCTTTTCTTAATCTCAGTGGAGATATTTACTGATAAACAGCTACCTACGCAGCATGTTCATGTCGTTCCTAAATGAGCTTTTATCTCTCTCCCCTCACCACAAATCAGATTCTTCTGAGGAGTTCCCAGTACATTATCCTTTCCCCTGTGTAATTACCTTAACAAGCTCCAGCTGTTTTTATTCTCAGAAGGTTTACTCCCTGATATACAGCTGCCTACCCCCTTCGTAAGTGCAGGTCCTAAATGAGCTTTTTTCTCTGTTCCCTCACCACAATCCAGATTCTTTTGGGGAGTTACCAGTACAGTATCCATACCAGGAAGTACTTAATTTATTAAGCTACTGCTTTTCTTAATCTCAGTGGAGATATTTACTGATAAACAGCTACCTACGCAGCATGTTCATGTCGTTCCTAAATGAGCTTTTATCTCTCTCCCCTCACCACAAATCAGATTCTTCTGAGGAGTTCCCAGTACATTATCCTTTCCCCTGTGTAATTACCTTAACAAGCTCCAGCTGTTTTTATTCTCAGAAGGTTTACTCCCTGATATACAGCTGCCTACCCCCTTCGTAAGTGCAGGTCCTAAATGAGCTTTTTTCTCTGTTCCCTCACCACAATCCAGATTCTTTTGGGGAGTTACCAGTACAGTATCCATACCAGGAAGTACTTAATTTATTAAGCTACTGCTTTTCTTAATCTCAGTGGAGATATTTACTGATAAACAGCTACCTACGCAGCATGTTCATGTCGTTCCTAAATGAGCTTTTATCTCTCTCCCCTCACCACAAATCAGATTCTTCTGAGGAGTTCCCAGTACATTATCCTTTCCCCTGTGTAATTACCTTAACAAGCTCCAGCTGTTTTTATTCTCAGAAGGTTTACTCCCTGATATACAGCTGCCTACCCCCTTCGTAAGTGCAGGTCCTAAATGAGCTTTTTTCTCTGTTCCCTCACCACAATCCAGATTCTTTTGGGGAGTTACCAGTACAGTATCCATAGCAGGAAGTACTTAATTTATTAAGCTACTGCTTTTCTTAATCTCAGTGGAGATATTTACTGATAAACAGCTACCTACGCAGCATGTTCATGTCGTTCCTAAATGAGCTTTTATCTCTCTCCCCTCACCACAAATCAGATTCTTCTGAGGAGTTCCCAGTACATTATCCTTTCCCCTGTGTAATTACCTTAACAAGCTCCAGCTGTTTTTATTCTCAGAAGGTTTACTCCCTGATGTACAGCTGCCTACCCCCTTCGTAAGTGCAGGTCCTAAATGAGCTTTTTTCTCTGTTCCCTCACCACAATCCAGATTCTTTTGGGGAGTTACCAGTACAGTATCCATAGCAGGAAGTACTTAATTTATTAAGCTACTGCTTTTCTTAATCTCAGTGGAGATATTTACTGATAAACAGCTACCTACGCAGCATGTTCATGTCGTTCCTAAATGAGCTTTTATCTCTCTCCCCTCACCACAAATCAGATTCTTCTGAGGAGTTCCCAGTACATTATCCTTTCCCCTGTGTAATTACCTTAACAAGCTCCAGCTGTTTTTATTCTCAGAAGGTTTACTCCCTGATATACAGCTGCCTGCAACCTTCGTAAGTGCAGGTCCTAAATGAGCTTTTTTCTCTGTTCCCTCACCACAATCCAGATTCTTTTGGGGAGTACCAGTACAGTATCCATAGCAGGAAGTACTTAATTTATTAAGCTACTGCTTTTCTTAATCTCAGTGGAGATATTTACTGATAAACAGCTACCTACGCAGCATGTTCATGTCGTTCCTAAATGAGCTTTTATCTCTCTCCCCTCACCACAAATCAGATTCTTCTGAGGAGTTCCCAGTACATTATCCTTTCCCCTGTGTAATTACCTTAACAAGCTCCAGCTGTTTTTATTCTCAGAAGGTTTACTCCCTGATATACAGCTGCCTGCCCCCTTCGTAAGTGCAGTCCTAAATGAGCTTTTTTCTCTGTTCCCTCACCACAATCCAGATTCTTTTGGGGAGTTACCAGTACAGTAACCATACCAGGAAGTACTTAATTTATTAAGCTACTGCTTTTCTTAATCTCAGTGGAGATATTTACTGATAAACAGCTACCTATGCAGCATGTTCATGTCGTTCCTAAATGAGCTTTTATCTCTCTCCCCTCACCACAAATCAGATTCTTCTGAGGAGTTCCCAGTACATTATCCTTTCCCCTGTGTAATTGCCTTAACAAGCTCCAGCTGTTTCTTATTCTCAGAATGTTTACTCCCTGATATACAGCTGCCTACCCCCTTCGTAAATGCAGTCCTAAATGAGCTTTTTTCTCTGTTCCCTCACCACAATCCAGATTCTTTTGGGGAGTTGCCAGTACAGTAACCATAGCAGGAAGTACTTAATTTATTAAGCTACTGCTTTTCTTAATCTCAGTGGAGATATTTACTGATAAACAGCTACGTACGCAGCATGTTCAAGTCGTTCCTAAATGAGCTTTTATCTCTCTCCCCTCACCACAAATCAGATTCTTCTGAGCAGTTCCCAGTACATTATCCTTTCCCCTGTGTAATTACATTAACAAGCTCCAGCTGTTTTTCTCTCAGAAGGTTTACTCCCTGATATACAGCTGCCTACCCCCTTCGTAAGTGAAGGTCCTAAATGAGCTTTTTTCTCTGTTCCCTCACCACAATCTAGATTCTTTTGGGGAGTTACCAGTACAGTATCCATACCAGGAAGTACTTAATTTATTAAGCTACTGCTTTTCTTAATCTCAGTGGAGATATTTACTGATATACAGCTACCTACGCAGCATGTTCATGTCGTTCCTAAATGAGCTTTTATCTCTCTCCCCTCACCACAAATCAGATTCTTCTGAGGAGTTGCCAGTACATTATCCTTTCCCCTGTGTAATTACCTTAACAAGCTCCAGCTGTTTTTATTCTCAGAAGGTTTACTCCCTGATATACAGCTGCCTACCCCCTTCGTAAGTGCAGGTCCTAAATGAGCTTTTTTCTCTGTTCCCTCACCACAATCCAGATTCTTTTGGGGAGTTACCAATACAGTAACTATACCATGAAGTACTTGATTTATTAAGCTACTGCTTTTCTTAATCTCAGTGGAGATATTTACTGATGACCAGCTACCTACGCAGCATGTTCATGTCGTTCCTAAATGAGCTTTTATCTCTCTCCCCTCACCACAAATCAGATTCTTCTGAGGAGTTCCCAGTACATTATCCTTTCCCCTGTGTAATTACCTTAACAAGCTCCAGCTGTTTTTATTCTCAGAATCGATACTCCCTGATATACAGCTGCCTACCCCCTTCGTAAGTGCAGGTCCTAAATGAGCTTTTTTCTCTGTTCCCTCACCACAATCCAGATTCTTTTGGGGAGTTACCAGTACAGTAACCATACCAGGAAGTACTTAATTTATTAAGCTACTGCTTTTCTTAATCTCAGTGGAGATATTTACTGATAAACAGCTGCCTATGCAGCATGCTCATGTCGTTCCTAAACAAGCTTTTATCTCTCTCCCCTCACCACAAATCAGATTATGCTGAGGAGTTCCCAGTACATTATCCTTTCAGAAGGGATATATCAGGAAATATCTCCTCGGTGAATGAGAACCGCTGCAGCTTGATAGGGTTGGATCGTGGGACCATAGGAATAAATTCCGCTGTCGTAGATTCAACCGGCGTTGGCGTGCTGGAAGAGAGATAAAGGCTCCTTTGAGTCCTCTTCACACCAGCGGGGTAACTAATTATATACCAGGAAATAGCTCCACGGTGAATGAGAACAGCTGCAGCTTGTTAAGGAGGCCTGGTGGGACCATTGCGAGTGAACTCCGCGTCTTATCGAAGGGATCTGCTTTAAGGTGCTGGAAGAGAAATAAAGGCTACACACACAATGGAGTTAAGTAGCTGTATATCAGGAAATATCTCCGAGCTGAATGATTACAGCTGCAGCTTGATAGGGTAGGATCGTGGGGCCGTAGGAATAAACTCCGCTGTCGTAGATTCAACAGGCGTTGGCGTGCTGGAAGAGAGATAAAGGCTCATTTGTGTCCTCTTCGCACCAGCGGGGTAAGTAGCAAATATTAGGAAATATCTCCACGGTGAATTAGTACCGCTGCAGCTTGTTCATGTAAGAAGGTCGGGTCTTAGCGCGTGACCCCCGCTGTTTTCAGAGGTAGCATGTGCTTAGTGTTGCTGGAAGAGAGATAAAGGTTCACCTGTGTCATCTAGTCACCAGCAGGAAATAGCTCCACGGAGAATGAGAACAGCTGCAACTTGTTAAGGTAGCCTGGTCGGGACATAGCGAGTGAACTCCGCTATTCTCCATAGGATCTGCTTTATGGTGCTGGAAGAGAGATAAAGGCTCACTGATCTACTGTACGAACAACGCAGGTAAGTATCTGTATATCAGGGAATATCTCCTCGGTGAATGAGAACAGCTGCAGCTTGTTTGGGTAGGCCTTCGGGCCAAAGCGCGAAAACTCCGCTGTCTTCGATTGGAACTGCTTTGTGATGCTGGAATAGAGAAGGGCTCATTTATGACCTGTACTCACCACCGGGGTGAGTTGTGGTACATCAGGAAATATCTCCTCGGCTAAGGAGAACAGCTGAATCTTCAGGCCATCTTGCAGGCCACAGCGGTTGAACACTGCTGTTCTAGAGAAGACATGCTTTGTGGTGGTGGAAGACAGAAAATGCTCATTTGTGTCTGTACGCACCACCGGGGTAAGTACCTGTACATCACAGAATGTATCCGTCGTGAATCCGAGCAGCTGCGGCTTGTTGAAGTAGGCCGTTCGGGCCATAGCCAGGGAACTCTGCTGTCCTCGATTGGATCTGCTTTGTGGTGCTGGAACAGAGATAAAGGCTCATTAATGTCCTGTTCGCAACAACGGGTAAGTTGCGGTCTATCAGGGAATATGTCCTGGGAGAATGAGAACAGCTACAACTTGTTACGTCTAGTATGCCGGTCGTGGCCTATTGAGTGAACGACGCTTTCCTCCACAGGTTCGCCTTTGTGGTGCTGGAAGAAAGATAAAGGCGCATTTGTGTACTGTAAACACCACAGGGGTAAGTAGCTGGACAGCTGGGAAATCTCCTCGGAGAATGAGAACAGATGCAGCTAGGTCGGATAGGAGGTGCGGGCCATAGCGAGTGAACCCCGTGGTGCTCGATTGAATCTGATTTGTGCTCGGGAAGAGAGATAACGGCTCATTTGGTCCTGTAGGCACCAGCGGGGTAAGAAGGAAATATCTCCACGGTGAATGAGTACAGCTGCAGCTTGTTCATGTACGCTGGTTGGGACTTAGCGAGTGACCCCCGCTGTTCTCAGAGGTAGGATGTGCTCTGTGTTGCTGGAAGAGAGAAAGGCTCACGTGTCCTGTAGGCACCAGCGGGGTAAGTCGCCCTATATCAGGGACTATCTCCTGAGTGAATGAGAACAGCTGCTGCTCCGTACTGTAGGCCGGTCAGGCCATAGCAAGTGAACGCCACTGTCCTCCATAGGATCTGCTATATTGAGTAAACGCCGCTGTCCTTGACAAGATCTGCATTGGTGTGCTGGAAGAGCGATAAAGGATAATTTATGTATTTTACGCACCACCGAGATGAATAGCTATATACCTTCTCAGTGAATGAGAACAGCTGCACCTTGTTATTGGAGGCCTGACGGGATATAGAGAGTAAACTCCGCTGTCCTAGATTGAATCTGCGTGGTGGTGCTGGAAGAGAGATAAAGGCTCATTTACATCCTGTATGCACCACAGCGGCAATAAGCTGTACATCAAGTAACATCTCCTCGGTGAATGAGAACAGCTGCATCTTGTTAGAGTAGGCTGATCCGGCGGGCCATAGACAGTGAACTCCTCTGTCCTCGATTGGATCGCTATGTTGTGCTGGAACAGTGATCAAGGCTCATTTATAATCTCTCTACACCACCGGGTAAGTAGCTGTGTATCAGGAAATATCTGCGAGCTGAATTATTACAGCTTCAGCTTGATAGGGTAGGATCTTGGGGCCATAGGGAATAAACTCCGCTGTCGTAGATTCAATCGGCGTTGGCGTGCTGGAAGAGAGATAAAGGCTCATTTGTGTCCTCTTCGCACCAGCGGGGTAAGTAGCAAATATTAGGAAATATCTCCACGGTGAATAAGTACAGCTGCAGCTTGTTCATGTAAGCTGGTTGGGACTTAGCGAGTGACCCCCGCTGTTCTCAGAGGTAGGATGTGCTCTGTGTTGCTGGAAGAGAGATAAAGGCTCACCTGTCCTGTAGGCACCAGCGGGGTAAGTCGCCCTATATCAGGGACTATCTCCTGAGTGAATGAGAACAGCTGCTGCTCCGTACTGTAGGCCGGTCAGGCCATAGCGAGTGAACGCCACTGTCCTCCATAGGATCTGCTATATTGAGTAAACGCCGCTGTCCTTGACAAGATCTGCATTGGTGTGCTGGAAGAGCGATAAAGGATAATTTATGTATTTTACGCACCACCGAGATGAATAGCTATATACCTTCTCAGTGAATGAGAACAGCTGCAGCTTGTTATTGGAGGCCTGAGGGGCCATAGAGAGTTAACTCCGCTGTCCTAGATCGAATCTGCGTGGTGGTGCTGGAAGAGAGATAAAGGCTCATTTACATCCTGTACGCACCACAGGGGCAACTAGCTGTACATCACGTAACATCTCCTCGGTGAATGAGAACAGCTGCAGCTTGTTAGAGTAGGCTGATCGGGCGGGCGATAGACAGTGAACTCCTCTGTCCTCGATTGGATCGCTATGTGGTGCTGGAAGAGTGATCAAGGCTCATTTATAATCTCTCTACACCACCGGGTAAGTAGCTGTATATCAGAAAATACCTCCGAGCTGAATGATTACAGCTGCAGCTTGATAGGTAGGCTCGTGGGGATATAGCGAATAAACTCCGCTGTCCTAGTTTCAATCGGGCTAGGGGTACTGGAAGGGAGATAAAGGCTCCTTTGAGTCCTCTTCACACCAGCGGGGTAACTAATTATATAGCAGGAAATAGCTCCACGGTGAATGAGAACAGCTGCAGCTTGTTAAGGTAGCCTGGTGGGACCATTGCGAGTGAACTCCGCTCTTATCGAAGGGATCTGCTTTAAGGTGCTGGAAGAGAAATAAAGGCTACACGCACAATGGAGGAAGTAGCTGTATATCAGAAATATCTCCGAGCTGAATGATTACAGCTGAAGCTTGATATGGTAGGATCGTGGGGCCATAGGAATAAACTCCGCTGTCCTAGATTCAATCGGCTTGGGTGCTGGAAGAGAGATAAAGGCTCATTTGTGTCCTCTTCGCACCAGCGGGGTAAGTAGCAAATATTAGGGAAATATCTCCACGGTGAATGAGAACAGCTGCAGCTTGTTCATGTACGCTGGTTGGGACTTAGCGAGTGACCCCCGCTGTTCTCAGAGGTAGGATGTGCTCTGTGTTGCTGGAAGAGAGATAAAGGCTCACGTGTCCTGTAGGCACCAGCGGGGTAAGTCGCCCTATATCAGGGACTATCTCCTGAGTGAATGAGAACAGCTGCTGCTCCGTACTGTAGGCCGGTCAGGCCATAGCAAGTGAACGCCACTGTCCTCCATAGGATCTGCTATATTGAATAAACGCCGATGTCCTTGACAAGATCTGCATTGGTGTGCTGGAAGAGCGATAAAGGATATTTATGTATTTTACGCACCACCGGATGAATAGCTATATACCTCTCAGGTGAATGAGAACAGCTGCAGCTTGTTATTGGAGGCCTGGGGGCCATAGAGAGTTAACTCCGCTGTCCTAGATTGAATCTGCTGTGGTGCTGGAAGAGAGATAAAGGCTCATTTACATCCTATATGCACCACAGGGGCAATAAGCTGTACATCACGTAACATCTCCTCGGTGAATGAGAACAGCTGCAGCTTGTTAGAGTAGGCTGATCGGGCGGGCCATAGCAGTGAACTCCTCTGTCCTCGATTGGATCGCTATGTGGTGGTGGAAGAGTGATAAGGCTCATTTATAATCTCTCTACACCACCGGGTAAGTAGCTGTATATCAGAAAATACCTCCGAGTGAATGAGACAGCTGCAGCTTGATAGGTAGGCTCGTGGGGCCATAGCGAATAAACTCCGCTGTCCTAGTTTCAATCGGGCTAGGGGTACTGGAAGGGAGATAAAGGCTCATTTGAGTCCTCTTCACACCAGCGGGGTAATAATTATATCAGGAAATAGCTCCTCGGTGAATGAGAACAGCTGCAGCTTGTTAAGGTAGCCTGGTGGGACCATTGCGAGTGAACACCGCTCTTATCGAAGGGATCTGCTTTGGTGCTGGAAGAGAAATAAAGGCTACACCACAATGGGGAAGTAGCTGTATATCAGGAAATATCTCGAGCTGAATGATTACAGCTGCAGCTTGATAGGGTAGGATCGTGGGGCCATAGGAATAAACTCCGCTGTCGTAGATTCAATCGGCGTTGGCGTGCTGGAAGAGAGATAAAGGCTCATTTGTGTCCTCTTCGCACCAGCGGGGTAAGTAGCAAATATTAGGAAATATCTCCACGGTGAATTAGTACAGCTGCAGCTTGTTCATGTACGCTGGTTGGGAATTAGCGAGTGACCCCCGCTGTTCTTAGAGGTAGGATGTGCTCTGTGTTGCTGGAAGAGAGATAAAGGCTCACGTGTCCTGTAGGCACCAGCGGGGTAAGTCGCCCTATATCAGGGACTATCTCCTGAGTGAATGAGAACAGCTGCTGCTCCGTACTGTAGGCCGGTCAGGCCATAGCGAGTGAACGCCACTGTCCTCCATAGGATCTGCTATATTGAGTAAACGCCGCTGTCCTTGACAAGATCTGCATTGGTGTGCTGGAAGAGCGATAAAGGATAATTTATGTATTTTACACACCTCCGAGATGAATAGCTATATACCTTCTCAGTGAATGAGAACAGCTGCAGCTTGTTATTGGAGGCCTGACCGGCCATAGAGAGTAAACTCCGCTGTCCTAGATCGAATCTGCGTGGTGGTGCTGGAAGAGAGATAAAGGCTCATTTACATCCTGTATGCACCACAGGGGCAACTAGCTGTACATCACGTAACATCTCCTCGGTGAATGAGAACAGCTGCAGCTTGTTAGAGTAGGCTGATCGGGCGGGCCATACACAGTGAACTCTTTTGTCCTCGATTGGATCGCTATGTGGTGCTGTTAGAGTGATCAAGGCTCATTTATAATCTCTCTACACCACCGGGTAAGTAGCTGTATATCAGAAAATACCTCCGAGCTGAATGATTACAGCTGCAGCTTGATAGGTAGGCTCGTGGGGCCATAGCGAATAAACTCCGCTGTCCTAGTTTCAATCGGCTTAGGGGTACTGGAAGAGAGATAAAGGCTCCTTTGAGTCCTCTTCACACCAGCGGGGTAACTAATTATATAGCAGGAAATAGCTCCACGGTGAATGAGAACAGCTGCAGCTTGTTAAGGAGGCCTGGTGGGACCATTGCGAGTGAACTCCGCGTCTTATCGAAGGGATCTGCTTTAAGGTGCTGGAAGAGAAATAAAGGCTACACACACAATGGAGGTAAGTAGCTGTATATCAGGAAATATCTCCGAGCTGAATGATTACAGCTGCAGCTTGATAGGGTAGGATCGTGGGGCCGTAGGAATAAACTCCGCTGTCGTAGATTCAACCGGCGTTGGCGTGCTGGAAGAGAGATAAAGGCTCATTTGTGTCCTCTTCGCACCAGCGGGGTAAGTAGCAAATATTAGGAAATATCTCCACGGTGAATTAGTACCGCTGCAGCTTGTTCATGTACGAAGGTCGGGTCTTAGCGCGTGACCCCCGCTGTTTTCAGAGGTAGCATGTGCTTAGTGTTGCTGGAAGAGAGATAAAGGTTCACCTGTGTCCTCTAGTCACCAGCAGGAAATAGCTCCACGGTGAATGAGAACAGCTGCAACTTGTTAAGGTAGCCTGTTCGGGACATAGCGAGTGAACTCCGCTATTCTCCATAGGATCTGCTTTATGGTGCTGGAAGAGAGATAAAGGCTCACTGATCTACTGTACGAACAACGCAGGTAAGTATCTGTATATCAGGGAATATCTCCTCGGTGAATGAGAACAGCTGCAGCTTGTTTGGGTAGGCCTTCGGGCCAAAGCGCGAAAACTCCGCTGTCTTCGATTGGAACTGCTTTGTGATGCTGGAATAGAGAAGGGCTCATTTATGACCTGTACTCACCACCGGGGTGAGTTGTGGTACATCAGGAAATATCTCCTCGGCTAAGGAGAACAGCTGAATCTTCAGGCCATCTTTCAGGCCACAGCGGTTGAACACTGCTGTTCTAGAGAAGACATGCTTTGTGGTGGTGGAAGACAGAAAATGCTCATTTGTGTCTGTACGCACCACCGGGGTAAGTACCTGTACATCACAGAATGTATCCGTCGTGAATCCGAGCAGCTGCGGCTTGTTGAAGTAGGCCGTTCGGGCCATAGCCAGGGAACTCTGCTGTCCTCGATTGGATCTGCTTTGTGGTGCTGGAACAGAGATAAAGGCTCATTAATGTCCTGTTCGCAACAACGGGTAAGTTGCGGTCTATCAGGGAATATGTCCTGGGAGAATGAGAACAGCTACAACTTGTTACGTCTAGTATGCCGGTCGTGGCCTATTGAGTGAACGACGCTTTCCTCCACAGGTTCGCCTTTGTGGTGCTGGAAGAAAGATAAAGGCGCATTTGTGTACTGTAAACACCACAGGGGTAAGTAGCTGGACAGCTGGGAAATCTCCTCGGAGAATGAGAACAGATGCAGCTAGGTCGGATAGGAGGTGCGGGCCATAGCGAGTGAACCCCGTGGTGCTCGATTGAATCTGATTTGTGCTCGGGAAGAGAGATAACGGCTCATTTGGTCCTGTAGGCACCAGCGGGGTAAGAAGGAAATATCTCCACGGTGAATGAGTACAGCTGCAGCTTGTTCATGTACGCTGGTTGGGACTTAGCGAGTGACCCCCGCTGTTCTCAGAGGTAGGATGTGCTCTGTGTTGCTGGAAGAGAGAAAGGCTCACGTGTCCTGTAGGCACCAGCGGGGTAAGTCGCCCTATATCAGGGACTATCTCCTGAGTGAATGAGAACAGCTGCTGCTCCGTACTGTAGGCCGGTCAGGCCATAGCAAGTGAACGCCACTGTCCTCCATAGGATCTGCTATATTGAGTAAACGCCGCTGTCCTTGACAAGATCTGCATTGGTGTGCTGGAAGAGCGATAAAGGATAATTTATGTATTTTACGCACCACCGAGATGAATAGCTATATACCTTCTCAGTGAATGAGAACAGCTGCAGCCTTGTTATTGGAGGCCTGACGGGATATAGAGAGTAAACTCCGCTGTCCTAGATTGAATCTGCGTGGTGGTGCTGGAAGAGAGATAAAGGCTCATTTACATCCTGTATGCACCACAGCGGCAATAAGCTGTACATCAAGTAACATCTCCTCGGTGAATGAGAACAGCTGCAGCTTGTTAGAGTAGGCTGATCCGGCGGGCCATAGACAGTGAACTCCTCTGTCCTCGATTGGATCGCTATGTTGTGCTGGAACAGTGATCAAGGCTCATTTATAATCTCTCTACACCACCGGGTAAGTAGCTGTGTATCAGGAAATATCTGCGAGCTGAATTATTACAGCTGCAGCTTGATAGGGTAGGATCTTGGGGCCATAGGGAATAAACTCCGCTGTCGTAGATTCAATCGGCGTTGGCGTGCTGGAAGAGAGATAAAGGCTCATTTGTGTCCTCTTCGCACCAGCGGGGTAAGTAGCAAATATTAGGAAATATCTCCACGGTGAATTAGTACAGCTGCAGCTTGTTCATGTACGCTGGTTGGGACTTAGCGAGTGACCCCCGCTGTTCTCAGAGGTAGGATGTGCTCTGTGTTGCTGGAAGAGAGATAAAGGCTCACGTGTCCTGTAGGCACCAGCGGGGTAAGTCGCCCTATATCAGGGACTATCTCCTGAGTGAATGAGAACAGCTGCTGCTCCGTACTGTAGGCCGGTCAGGCCATAGCGAGTGAACGCCACTGTCCTCCATAGGATCTGCTATATTGAGTAAACGCCGCTGTCCTTGACAAGATCTGCATTGGTGTGCTGGAAGAGCGATAAAGGATAATTTATGTATTTTACGCACCACCGAGATGAATAGCTATATACCTTCTCAGTGAATGAGAACAGCTGCAGCTTGTTATTGGAGGCCTGAGGGGCCATAGAGAGTTAACTCCGCTGTCCTAGATTGAATCTGCGTGGTGGTGCTGGAAGAGAGATAAAGGCTCATTTACATCCTGTACGCACCACAGGGGCAACTAGCTGTACATCACGTAACATCTCCTCGGTGAATGAGAACAGCTGCAGCTTGTTAGAGTAGGCTGATCGGGCGGGCGATAGACAGTGAACTCCTCTGTCCTCGATTGGATCGCTATGTGGTGCTGGAAGAGTGATCAAGGCTCATTTATAATCTCTCTACACCACCGGGTAAGTAGCTGTATATCAGAAAATACCTCCGAGCTGAATGATTACAGCTGCAGCTAGATAGGTAGGCTCGTGGTGCCATAGCGAATAAACTCCGCTGTCCTAGTTTCAATCGGGCTAGGGGTACTGGAAGGGAGATAAAGGCTCCTTTGAGTCCTCTTCACACCAGCGGGGTAACTAATTATATAGCAGGAAATAGCTCCACGGTGAATGAGAACAGCTGCAGCTTGTTAAGGTAGCCTGGTGGGACCATTGCGAGTGAACTCCGCTCTTATCGAAGGGATCTGCTTTAAGGTGCTGGAAGAGAAATAAAGGCTACACGCACAATGGAGGAAAGTAGCTGTATATCAGGAAATATCTCCGAGCTGAATGATTACAGCTGCAGCTTGATATGGTAGGATCGTGGGGCCATAGGAATAAACTCCGCTGTCGTAGATTCAATCGGCGTTGGCGTGCTGGAAGAGAGATAAAGGCTCATTTGTGTCCTCTTCGCACCAGCGGGGTAAGTAGCAAATATTAGGAAATATCTCCACGGTGAATTAGTACAGCTGCAGCTTGTTCATGTACGCTGGTTGGGACTTAGCGAGTGACCCCCGCTGTTCTCAGAGGTAGGATGTGCTCTGTGTTGCTGGAAGAGAGATAAAGGCTCACGTGTCCTGTAGGCACCAGCGGGGTAAGTCGCCCTATATCAGGGACTATCTCCTGAGTGAATGAGAACAGCTGCTGCTCCGTACTGTAGGCCGGTCAGGCCATAGCAAGTGAACGCCACTGTCCTCCATAGGATCTGCTATATTGAATAAACGCCGATGTCCTTGACAAGATCTGCATTGGTGTGCTGGAAGAGCGATAAAGGATAATTTATGTATTTTACGCACCACCGAGATGAATAGCTATATACCTTCTCAGTGAATGAGAACAGCTGCAGCTTGTTATTGGAGGCCTGAGGGGCCATAGAGAGTTAACTCCGCTGTCCTAGATTGAATCTGCGTGGTGGTGCTGGAAGAGAGATAAAGGCTCATTTACATCCTGTATGCACCACAGGGGCAATAAGCTGTACATCACGTAACATCTCCTCGGTGAATGAGAACAGCTGCAGCTTGTTAGAGTAGGCTGATCGGGCGGGCCATAGACAGTGAACTCCTCTGTCCTCGATTGGATCGCTATGTGGTGGTGGAAGAGTGATCAAGGCTCATTTATAATCTCTCTACACCACCGGGTAAGTAGCTGTATATCAGAAAATACCTCCGAGCTGAATGATTACAGCTGCAGCTAGATAGGTAGGCTCGTGGGGCCATAGCGAATAAACTCCGCTATCCTAGTTTCAATCGGGCTAGGGGTACTGGAAGGGAGATAAAGGCTCCTTTGAGTCCTCTTCACACCAGCGGGGTAACTAATTATATAGCAGGAAATAGCTCCACGGTGAATGAGAACGGCTGCAGCTTGTTAAGGTAGCCTGGTGGGACCATTGCGAGTGAACTCCGCTCTTATCGAAGGGATCTGCTTTAAGGTGCTGGAAGAGAAATAAAGGCTACACGCACAATGGAGGAAAGTAGCTGTATATCAGGAAATATCTCCGAGCTGAATGATTACAGCTGCAGCTTGATAGGGTAGGATCGTGGGGCCATAGGAATAAACTCCGCTGTCGTAGATTCAATCGGCGTTGGCGTGCTGGAAGAGAGATAAAGGCTCATTTGTGTCCTCTTCGCACCAGCGGGGTAAGTAGCAAATATTAGGAAATATCTCCACGGTGAATTAGTACAGCTGCAGCTTGTTCATGTACGCTGGTTGGGAATTAGCGAGTGACCCCCGCTGTTCTTAGAGGTAGGATGTGCTCTGTGTTGCTGGAAGAGAGATAAAGGCTCACGTGTCCTGTAGGCACCAGCGGGGTAAGTCGCCCTATATCAGGGACTATCTCCTGAGTGAATGAGAACAGCTGCTGCTCCGTATTGTAGGCCGGTCAGGCCATAGCGAGTGAACGCCACTGTCCTCCATAGGATCTGCTATATTGAGTAAACGCCGCTGTCCTTGACAAGATCTGCATTGGTGTGCTGGAAGAGCGATAAAGGATAATTTATGTATTTTACGCACCACCGAGATGAATAGCTATATACCTTCTCAGTGAATGAGAACAGCTGCAGCTTGTTATTGGAGGCCTGACGGGCCATAGAGAGTAAACTCCGCTGTCCTAGATCGAATCTGCGTGGTGGTGCTGGAAGAGAGATAAAGGCTCATTTACATCCTGTATGCACCACAGGGGCAACTAGCTGTACATCACGTAACATCTCCTCGGTGAATGAGAACAGCTGCAGCTTGTTAGAGTAGGCTGATCGGGCGGGCCATAGACAGTGAACTCCTCTGTCCTCGATTGGATCGCTATGTGGTGCTGGAAGAGTGATCAAGGCTCATTTATAATCTCTCTACACCACCGGGTAAGTAGCTGTATATCAGAAAATACCTCCGAGCTGAATGATTACAGCTGCAGCTTGATAGGTAGGCTCGTGGGGCCATAGCGAATAAACTCCGCTGTCCTAGTTTCAATCGGCTTAGGGGTACTGGAAGAGAGATAAAGGCTCCTTTGAGTCCTCTTCACACCAGCGGGGTAACTAATTATATAGCAGGAAATAGCTCCACGGTGAATGAGAACAGCTGCAGCTTGTTAAGGAGGCCTGGTGGGACCATTGCGAGTGAACTCCGCGTCTTATCGAAGGGATCTGCTTTAAGGTGCTGGAAGAGAAATAAAGGCTACACACACAATGGAGGAAGTAGCTGTATATCAGGAAATATCTCCGAGCTGAATGATTACAGCTGCAGCTTGATAGGGTAGGATCGTGGGGCCATAGGAATAAACTCCGCTGTCGTAGATTCAACGGCGTTGGCGTGCTGGAAGAGAGATAAAGGCTCATTTGTGTCCTCTTCGCACCAGCGGGGTAAGTAGCAAATATTAGGAAATATCTCCACGGTGAATTAGTACAGCTGCAGCTTGTTCATGTAGAGGTCGGGCTTAGCGAGTGACCCCCGCTGTTTTCAGAGGTAGATGTGCTTAGTGTTGCTGGAAGAGAGATAAAGGCTCACCTGTTCCTCTAGCACCAGCAGGAAATAGCTCCACGGTGAATGAGAACAGCTGCAACTTGTTAAGTAGGCCTGGTCGGGCATAGCGAGTGAACTCCGCTGTTCTCCATAGGATCTGCTTTATGGTGCTGGAAGAGAGATAAAGGCTCATGATCTACTGTACGAACACCGGTAAGTATCTGTATATCAGAATATCTCCTCGGTGAATGAGAACAGCTGCAGCTTGTTTGGTAGGCCTCGGGCCATAAGCGAAAACTCCGCTGTCCTAGATTGGAATCTGCTTTGTGATGCTGGAAGAGAGATAAAGGCTCATTTATCCTGTACTCACCACCGGGGTAGTTGTGGTACATCAGGAAATATCTCCTCGGTGAATGAGAACAGCTGCAGCTTGTTAGGCCTCTTGGCCACAGCGGTGAACTCCGCTGTTCTAGAGAGATCTGCTTTGTGGTGCTGGAAGAGAAAGCTCATTTGTGTCTGTACGCACCACCGGGGTAAGTAGCTGTATATCAGAATATCCGAGCTGAATGATTACAGCTGCAGCTTGATAGTAGGCCGTGGGCCATAGCGAACTCCGCTGTCCTAGATTGGATCTGCTTTGGGTGCTGGAAGAGAGATAAAGGCTCATTTGTCCTCTTCGCACCAGCGGGGTAAGTAGCTCTATCAGGAAATATCTCCACGGTGAATGAGAACAGCTGCAGCTTGTTATAGTAGCCGTCGTGGCCTATTGAGTGAACGACGCTTTCCTCAGAGGTTGCCTTTGTGTGCTGGAAGAGAAGATAAAGGCGCATGTGTACTGTACACCACAGGGGTAAGTAGCTGGACAGGGAAATCTCCTCGAGAATGAGAACAGCTGCAGCTAGTCGGATAGGAGGTCGGGCCATAGCGAGTGAACCCCTGGTGCTCGATTGAATCTGATTTGTGCTGGAAGAGAGATAAAGGCTCATTTGGTCCTGTAGCACCAGCGGGGTAAGAGGAAATATCTCCACGGTGAATGAGTACAGCTGCAGCTTGTTCATGTACGGCTGGTTGGGACTTAGCGAGTGACCCCCGCTGTTCTCAGAGGTAGGATGTGCTTGTGTTGCTGGAAGAGAGAAAAGGCTCACGTGTCCTGTAGGCACCAGCGGGGTAAGTCGCTATATCAGGGACTATCTCCTGGTGAATGAGAACAGCTGCAGCTTGTTAGTAGGCCGGTCGGCCATAGCAGTGAACTCCACTGTCCTCCATAGGATCTGCTATATTGAGTAAACGCCGCTCCTTGATCTGCATGGTGCTGGAAGAGCGATAAGTATTTATATTTTACGCACCACCGGATGAATAGCTATATACCTCCAGTGAATGAGAACAGCTGCAGCTTGTTAGGAGGCCTGCGGGCCATATAGCGAGTAAACTCCGCTGTCCTAGATTGAATCTGCTGGTGGTGCTGGAAGAGAGATAAAGGCTCATTTACATCCTGTATCACCACAGCGGGGTAAGTGTACATCAGGAAATCTCCTCGGTGAATGAGAACAGCTGCAGCTTGTTAGAGTAGCTGGTGGCGACCATTGCAGTGAACTCCTCTGTCTCGAGGATCGCTTGTGGTGCTGGAAGAGATAAAGGCTCATTTGCTCTACACCACCGGGGTAAGTAGCTGTTATCAGGAAATATCTCGAGCTGAATGATTACAGCTGCAGCTTGATAGGTAGGATCGTGGGGCCATAGGAATAAACTCCGCTGTCCTAGATTCAATCGGCTTGGCGTGCTGGAAGAGAGATAAAGGCTCATTTGTGTCCTCTTCGCACCAGCGGGGTAAGTAGCAAATATTAGGAAATATCTCCACGGTGAATGAGTACAGCTGCAGCTTGTTCATGTAGCCTGGTTGGGACTTAGCGAGTGAACCCGCTGTTCTCAGAGGTAGATGTGCTCTGTGGTGCTGGAAGAGAGATAAAGGCTCACGTGTCCTGTAGGCAACAGCGGGGTAAGTCGCTATATCAGGGACTATCTCCTGAGTGAATGAGAACAGCTGCAGCTTGTACTGTAGGCCGGTCGGGCCATAGCGAGTGAACGCCACTGTCCTCCATAGGATCTGCTATATTGATCGCCGCTGTCCTTGATCTGCATTGGTGTGCTGGAAGAGCGATAAAGGCTCATTTATGTATTTTACGCACCACCGGATGAATAGCTATATACCTCTCAGTGAATGAGACAGCTGCAGCTTGTTATTGGAGGCCTGGGGGCCATAGCGAGTAAACTCCGCTGTCCTAGATTGAATCTGCTGGTGGTGCTGGAAGAGAGATAAAGGCTCATTTACATCCTGTAGCACCAGCGGGGTAACTAGCTTACATCAGGAACATCTCCTCGGTGAATGAGAACAGCTGCAGCTTGTTAGAGTAGGCTGATCGGGCGGCCATAGCAGTGAACTCCTCTGTCCTCGATTGGATCGCTATGTGGTGCTGGAAGAGTGATAAAGGCTCATTTATAATCTTTACACCACCGGGTAAGTAGCTGTATATCAGAAAATCCTCCGAGCTGAATGATTACAGCTGCAGCTTGATAGGTAGGCTCGTGGGGCCATAGGAATAAACTCCGCTGTCCTAGATTTCAATCGGTGGGGTGCTGGAAGAGAGATAAAGGCTCATTTGAGTCCTCTTCACACCAGCGGGGTAACTAATTATATAGCAGAAATCTCCACGGTGAATGAGAACAGCTGCAGCTTGTTAAGTAGCTGGTCGGGCCATTGCGAGTGAACTCCGCTCTTCCTCGAAGGATCTGCTTTGGTGCTGGAAGAGAAATAAAGGCTACACCACCGGGGAAGTAGCTGTATATCAGGAAATATCTCCGAGCTGAATGATTACAGCTGCAGCTTGATAGGTAGGATCGTGGGGCCATAGCGAATAAACTCCGCTGTCTAGATTCAATCGGCTTGGCGTGCTGGAAGAGAGATAAAGGCTCATTTGTGTCCTCTTCGCACCAGCGGGGTAAGTAGCAAATATAGGAAATATCTCCACGGTGAATGAGAACAGCTGCAGCTTGTTCATGTACGGGTCGGGACTTAGCGAGTGACCCCCGCTGTTTTCAGAGGTAGCATGTGCTTGTGTTGCTGGAAGAGAGATAAAGGCTCACCTGTGTCCTCTAGGCACCAGCAGGAAATAGCTCCCGGTGAATGAGAACAGCTGCAACTTGTTAGGTAGCCTGGTCGGGACATAGCGAGTGAACTCCGCTATTCTCCATAGGATCTGCTTTATGGTGCTGGAAGAGAGATAAAGGCTCATGATCTCTGTACGACACCAGGTAAGTATCTGTATATCAGGGAATATCTCCTCGGTGAATGAGAACAGCTGCAGCTTGTTTGGTAGGCCTTCGGGCCATAAGCGCGAACTCCGCTGTCCTTCGATTGGAACTGCTTTGTGGTGCTGGAAGAGAGATAAAGGCTCATTTATCCTGTACTCACCACCGGGGTAGTTGTGGTACATCAGGAAATATCTCCTCGGTGAATGAGAACAGCTGCAATCTTGTTAGGCCATCTTTCGGCCACAGCGGTGAACACTGCTGTTCTAGAGGATCGCTTTGTGGTGCTGGAAGACAGAAAAGGCTCATTTGTGTCTGTACGCACCACCGGGGTAAGTAGCTGTACATCAGAATATCCGTCGTGAATGAGCAGCTGCAGCTTGTTGAAGGTAGGCCGTTCGGGCCATAGCCAGAACTCCGCTGTCCTCGATTGGAATCTGCTTTGTGGTGCTGGAAGAGAGATAAAGGCTCATTTGTCCTGTTCGCACCAGCGGGGTAAGTTGCGGTCTATCAGGAAATATCTCCACGGTGAATGAGAACAGCTGCAGCTTGTTAAGTAGCCGGTCGTGGCCATTGAGTGAACGACGCTTTCTCAGAGGTTGCCTTTGTGTGCTGGAAGAGAGATAAAGGCTCATTTGTGTACTGTACACCACAGGGGTAAGTAGCTGTACAGGGAAATCTCCTCGAGAATGAGAACAGCTGCAGCTAGTCGGATAGGAGGTCGGGCCATAGCGAGTGAACCCCGTGTGCTCGATTGAATCTGATTTGTGCTGGAAGAGAGATAAAGGCTCATTTGGTCCTGTAGCACCAGCGGGGTAAGAAGGAAATATCTCCACGGTGAATGAGTACAGCTGCAGCTTGTTCATGTACGCTGGTTGGGACTTAGCGAGTGACCCCCGCTGTTCTCAGAGGTAGGATGTGCTCTGTGTTGCTGGAAGAGAGATAAAGGCTCACGTGTCCTGTAGGCACCAGCGGGGTAAGTCGCTATATCAGGGACTATCTCCTCGAGTGAATGAGAACAGCTGCTGCTCCGTACTGTAGGCCGGTCAGGCCATAGCAGTGAACGCCACTGTCCTCCATAGGATCTGCTATATTGAGTAAACGCCGCTGTCCTTGATCTGCATTGGTGTGCTGGAAGAGCGATAAAGGATATTTATGTATTTTACGCACCACCGGATGAATAGCTATATACCTCTCAGTGAATGAGAACAGCTGCAGCTTGTTATTGGAGGCCTGACGGGATATAGAGAGTAAACTCCGCTGTCCTAGATTGAATCTGCTGGTGGTGCTGGAAGAGAGATAAAGGCTCATTTACATCCTGTATGCACCACAGCGGGCAATAAGCTGTACATCAGGAACATCTCCTCGGTGAATGAGAACAGCTGCAGCTTGTTAGAGTAGGCTGATCGGCGGGCCATAGACAGTGAACTCCTCTGTCCTCGATTGGATCGCTATGTGGTGCTGGAACAGTGATCAAGGCTCATTTATAATCTCTCTACACCACCGGGTAAGTAGCTGTGTATCAGGAAATATCTCGAGCTGAATGATTACAGCTGCAGCTTGATAGGGTAGGATCTGGGGCCATAGGGAATAAACTCCGCTGTCGTAGATTCAATCGGCGTTGGCGTGCTGGAAGAGAGATAAAGGCTCATTTGTGTCCTCTTCGCACCAGCGGGGTAAGTAGCAAATATTAGGAAATATCTCCACGGTGAATGAGTACAGCTGCAGCTTGTTCATGTACGCTGGTTGGGACTTAGCGAGTGACCCCCGCTGTTCTCAGAGGTAGGATGTGCTCTGTGTTGCTGGAAGAGAGATAAAGGCTCACGTGTCCTGTAGGCACCAGCGGGGTAAGTCGCCCTATATCAGGGACTATCTCCTGAGTGAATGAGAACAGCTGCTGCTCCGTACTGTAGGCCGGTCAGGCCATAGCGAGTGAACGCCACTGTCCTCCATAGGATCTGCTATATTGAGTAAACGCCGCTGTCCTTGACAAGATCTGCATTGGTGTGCTGGAAGAGCGATAAAGGATAATTTATGTATTTTACGCACCACC
Organism: Perognathus longimembris pacificus; assembly: GCF_023159225.1. Classification (NCBI taxonomy): domain Eukaryota; kingdom Metazoa; phylum Chordata; class Mammalia; order Rodentia; family Heteromyidae; genus Perognathus; species Perognathus longimembris. The sequence goes on along the minus strand of NW_025959226.1, from coordinate 15,392 downwards.
GGATGAATAGCTATATACCTCTCAGTGAATGAGAACAGCTGCAGCTTGTTATTGGAGGCCTGGGGGCCATAGAGAGTTAACTCCGCTGTCCTAGATTGAATCTGCTGGTGGTGCTGGAAGAGAGATAAAGGCTCATTTACATCCTGTACGCACCACAGGGGCAACTAGCTGTACATCAGTAACATCTCCTCGGTGAATGAGAACAGCTGCAGCTTGTTAGAGTAGGCTGATCGGGCGGGCCATAGACAGTGAACTCCTCTGTCCTCGATTGGATCGCTATGTGGTGCTGGAAGAGTGATCAAGGCTCATTTATAATCTCTCTACACCACCGGGTAAGTAGCTGTATATCAGAAAATCCTCGAGCTGAATGAGACAGCTGCAGCTTGATAGGTAGGCTCGTGGGCCATAGCGAATAAACTCCGCTGTCCTAGTTTCAATCGGCTGGGGTACTGGAAGAGATAAAGGCTCATTTGAGTCCTCTTCACACCAGCGGGGTAACTAATTATATAGCAGGAAATAGCTCCACGGTGAATGAGAACAGCTGCAGCTTGTTAAGTAGCCTGGTGGGACCATTGCGAGTGAACTCCGCTCTTATCGAAGGATCTGCTTTGGTGCTGGAAGAGAAATAAAGGCTACACCACAGGGGAAGTAGCTGTATATCAGGAAATATCTCCGAGCTGAATGATTACAGCTGCAGCTTGATAGGTAGGATCGTGGGGCCATAGGAATAAACTCCGCTGTCGTAGATTCAATCGGCGTTGGCGTGCTGGAAGAGAGATAAAGGCTCATTTGTGTCCTCTTCGCACCAGCGGGGTAAGTAGCAAATATTAGGAAATATCTCCACGGTGAATGAGTACAGCTGCAGCTTGTTCATGTACGCTGGTTGGGACTTAGCGAGTGACCCCCGCTGTTCTCAGAGGTAGGATGTGCTCTGTGTTGCTGGAAGAGAGATAAAGGCTCACGTGTCCTGTAGGCACCAGCGGGGTAAGTCGCCCTATATCAGGGACTATCTCCTGAGTGAATGAGAACAGCTGCTGCTCCGTACTGTAGGCCGGTCAGGCCATAGCAAGTGAACGCCACTGTCCTCCATAGGATCTGCTATATTGAATAAACGCCGATGTCCTTGACAAGATCTGCATTGGTGTGCTGGAAGAGCGATAAAGGATAATTTATGTATTTTACGCACCACCGAGATGAATAGCTATATACCTTCTCAGTGAATGAGAACAGCTGCAGCTTGTTATTGGAGGCCTGAGGGGCCATAGAGAGTTAACTCCGCTGTCCTAGATTGAATCTGCGTGGTGGTGCTGGAAGAGAGATAAAGGCTCATTTACATCCTGTATGCACCACAGGGGCAATAAGCTGTACATCACGTAACATCTCCTCGGTGAATGAGAACAGCTGCAGCTTGTTAGAGTAGGCTGATCGGGCGGGCCATAGACAGTGAACTCCTCTGTCCTCGATTGGATCGCTATGTGGTGCTGGAAGAGTGATCAAGGCTCATTTATAATCTCTCTACACCACCGGGTAAGTAGCTGTATATCAGAAAATACCTCCGAGCTGAATGATTACAGCTGCAGCTTGATAGGTAGGCTCGTGGGCCATAGCGAATAAACTCCGCTGTCCTAGTTTCAATCGGGCTAGGGGTACTGGAAGAGAGATAAAGGCTCATTTGAGTCCTCTTCACACCAGCGGGGTAACTAATTATATAGCAGGAAATAGCTCCACGGTGAATGAGAACGCTGCAGCTTGTTAAGGTAGCCTGGTGGGACCATTGCGAGTGAACTCCGCTCTTATCGAAGGATCTGCTTTGGTGCTGGAAGAGAAATAAAGGCTACACGCACAATGGAGGAAAGTAGCTGTATATCAGGAAATATCTCCGAGCTGAATGATTACAGCTGCAGCTTGATAGGGTAGGATCGTGGGGCCATAGGAATAAACTCCGCTGTCGTAGATTCAATCGGCGTTGGCGTGCTGGAAGAGAGATAAAGGCTCATTTGTGTCCTCTTCGCACCAGCGGGGTAAGTAGCAAATATTAGGAAATATCTCCACGGTGAATTAGTACAGCTGCAGCTTGTTCATGTACGCTGGTTGGGAATTAGCGAGTGACCCCCGCTGTTCTTAGAGGTAGGATGTGCTCTGTGTTGCTGGAAGAGAGATAAAGGCTCACGTGTCCTGTAGGCACCAGCGGGGTAAGTCGCCCTATATCAGGGACTATCTCCTGAGTGAATGAGAACAGCTGCTGCTCCGTATGTAGGCCGGTCAGGCCATAGCGAGTGAACGCCACTGTCCTCCATAGGATCTGCTATATTGAGTAAACGCCGCTGTCCTTGACAAGATCTGCATTGGTGTGCTGGAAGAGCGATAAAGGATAATTTATGTATTTTACGCACCACCGAGATGAATAGCTATATACCTTCTCAGTGAATGAGAACAGCTGCAGCTTGTTATTGGAGGCCTGAGGGGCCATAGAGAGTTAACTCCGCTGTCCTAGATTGAATCTGCGTGGTGGTGCTGGAAGAGAGATAAAGGCTCATTTACATCCTGTACGCACCACAGGGGCAACTAGCTGTACATCACGTAACATCTCCTCGGTGAATGAGAACAGCTGCAGCTTGTTAGAGTAGGCTGATCGGGCGGGCATAGACAGTGAACTCCTCTGTCCTCGATTGGATCGCTATGTGGTGCTGGAAGAGTGATCAAGGCTCATTTATAATCTCTCTACACCACCGGGTAAGTAGCTGTATATCAGAAAATACCTCCGAGCTGAATGATTACAGCTGCAGCTTGATAGGTAGGCTCGTGGGGCCATAGCGAATAAACTCCGCTGTCCTAGTTTCAATCGGGCTAGGGGTACTGGAAGAGAGATAAAGGCTCCTTTGAGTCCTCTTCACACCAGCGGGGTAACTAATTATATAGCAGGAAATAGCTCCACGGTGAATGAGAACAGCTGCAGCTTGTTAAGGTAGCCTGGTGGGACCATTGCGAGTGAACTCCGCTCTTATCGAAGGGATCTGCTTTAAGGTGCTGGAAGAGAAATAAAGGCTACACGCACAATGGAGGAAGTAGCTGTATATCAGGAAATATCTCCGAGCTGAATGATTACAGCTGCAGCTTGATATGGTAGGATCGTGGGGCCATAGGAATAAACTCCGCTGTCGTAGATTCAATCGGCGTTGGCGTGCTGGAAGAGAGATAAAGGCTCATTTGTGTCCTCTTCGCACCAGCGGGGTAAGTAGCAAATATTAGGAAATATCTCCACGGTGAATTAGTACAGCTGCAGCTTGTTATTGGAGGCCTGAGGGGCCATAGAGAGTTAACCCGCTGTCCTAGATTGAATCTGCGTGGTGGTGCTGGAAGAGAGATAAAGGCTCATTTACATCCTGTATGCACCACAGGGGCAAGCTGTACATCACGTAACATCTCCTCGGTGAATGAGAACAGCTGCAGCTTGTTAGAGTAGGCTGATCGGGCGGGCCATAGACAGTGAACTCCTCTGTCCTCGATTGGATCGCTATGTGGTGCTGGAAGAGTGATCAAGGCTCATTTATAATCTCTCTACACCACCGGGTAAGTAGCTGTATATCAGAAAATACCTCCGAGCTGAATGATTACAGCTGCAGCTTGATAGGTAGGCTCGTGGGGATAGCGAATAAACTCCGCTGTCCTAGTTTCAATCGGCTAGGGGTACTGGAAGAGAGATAAAGGCTCCTTTGAGTCCTCTTCACACCAGCGGGGTAACTAATTATATAGCAGGAAATAGCTCCACGGTGAATGAGAACAGCTGCAGCTTGTTAAGGTAGCCTGGTGGGACCATTGCGAGTGAACTCCGCTCTTATCGAAGGGATCTGCTTTAAGGTGCTGGAAGAGAAATAAAGGCTACACGCACAATGGAGGAAAGTAGCTGTATATCAGGAAATATCTCCGAGCTGAATGATTACAGCTGCAGCTTGATAGGGTAGGATCGTGGGGCCATAGGAATAAACTCCGCTGTCGTAGATTCAATCGGCGTTGGCGTGCTGGAAGAGAGATAAAGGCTCATTTGTGTCCTCTTCGCACCAGCGGGGTAAGTAGCAAATATTAGGAAATATCTCCACGGTGAATTAGTACAGCTGCAGCTTGTTCATGTACGCTGGTTGGGAATTAGCGAGTGACCCCCGCTGTTCTTAGAGGTAGGATGTGCTCTGTGTTGCTGGAAGAGAGATAAAGGCTCACGTGTCCTGTAGGCACCAGCGGGGTAAGTCGCCCTATATCAGGGACTATCTCCTGAGTGAATGAGAACAGCTGCTGCTCCGTATGTAGGCCGGTCAGGCCATAGCGAGTGAACGCCACTGTCCTCCATAGGATCTGCTATATTGAGTAAACGCCGCTGTCCTTGACAAGATCTGCATTGGTGTGCTGGAAGAGCGATAAAGGATAATTTATGTATTTTACGCACCACCGAGATGAATAGCTATATACCTTCTCAGTGAATGAGAACAGCTGCAGCTTGTTATTGGAGGCCTGGGGGCCATAGAGAGTTAACTCCGCTGTCCTAGATTGAATCTGCGTGGTGGTGCTGGAAGAGAGATAAAGGCTCATTTACATCCTGTAGCACCACAGGGGCAACTAGCTGTACATCACGTAACATCTCCTCGGTGAATGAGAACAGCTGCAGCTTGTTAGAGTAGGCTGATCGGGCGGGCCATAGACAGTGAACTCCTCTGTCCTCGATTGGATCGCTATGTGGTGCTGGAAGAGTGATCAAGGCTCATTTATAATCTCTCTACACCACCGGGTAAGTAGCTGTATATCAGAAAATACCTCCGAGCTGAATGATTACAGCTGCAGCTTGATAGGTAGGCTCGTGGGCCATAGCGAATAAACTCCGCTGTCCTAGTTTCAATCGGCTAGGGGTACTGGAAGAGAGATAAAGGCTCCTTTGAGTCCTCTTCACACCAGCGGGGTAACTAATTATATAGCAGGAAATAGCTCCACGGTGAATGAGAACAGCTGCAGCTTGTTAAGGTAGCCTGGTGGGACCATTGCGAGTGAACTCCGCTCTTATCGAAGGGATCTGCTTTAAGGTGCTGGAAGAGAAATAAAGGCTACACCACAATGGAGGAAGTAGCTGTATATCAGGAAATATCTCCGAGCTGAATGATTACAGCTGCAGCTTGATAGGTAGGATCGTGGGGCCATAGGAATAAACTCCGCTGTCGTAGATTCAATCGGCGTTGGCGTGCTGGAAGAGAGATAAAGGCTCATTTGTGTCCTCTTCGCACCAGCGGGGTAAGTAGCAAATATTAGGAAATATCTCCACGGTGAATTAGTACAGCTGCAGCTTGTTATGTGGAGGCCTGCGGGCCATTAGCGAGTGAACCCGCTGTCTAGATCGATCTGCTGTGGTGCTGGAAGAGAGATAAAGGCTCATTCACTGTACACCACAGGGGTAACGCTGTATCAGGAAATCTCCTGGTGAATGAGAACAGCTGCAGCTTGTTAGTAGGCATCGGGCGGCCATAGCAGTGAACTCCGCTGTCCTCGATTGGATCGCTATGGGTGCTGGAAGAGAGATAAAGGCTCATTTATGTCTCTCTACGCACCACCGGGGTAAGTAGCTGTATATCAGAAAATCCTCCAGTGAATGAGACAGCTGCAGCTTGTTATTGGTAGGCTCGTGGGCCATAGCGAGTAACTCCGCTGTCCTAGTTGAATGGCTTGTGGCTGGAAGAGAGATAAAGGCTCATTTGTCCTGTCACACCAGCGGGGTAACTATGTATATCAGGAAATCTCCTCGGTGAATGAGAACAGCTGCAGCTTGTTAAGGAGGCCTGCGGGACCATAGCGAGTGAACTCCGCTGTCTTACGAAGGATCTGCTTTGGTGCTGGAAGAGAAATAAAGCTACACACCACCGGGGTAAGTAGCTGTATATCAGAAATATCTCCGAGCTGAATGAGACAGCTGCAGCTTGATAGGTAGGTCGTGGGCCATAGCGAATAAACTCCGCTGTCCTAGATTCAATCGGCTTGGGTGCTGGAAGAGAGATAAAGGCTCATTTGTGTCCTCTTCGCACCAGCGGGGTAAGTACATATAGGAAATATCTCCACGGTGAATGAGAACAGCTGCAGCTTGTTAGTAGGGTCGGGCCATTGCGAGTGAACTCCGCTGTTTCGAGGGCATGTGCTGTGTGCTGGAAGAGAGATAAAGGCTCATGTGTACTGTAGGCACCACAGGAAATAGCTCCAGCTGAATGAGAACAGCTGCAGCTTGTAGGTAGGCTGGGGCCATAGCGAGTGAACTCCGCTGTCTCATTGGATCTGCTTGGTGCTGGAAGAGAGATAAAGGCTCATTTGTCCTCTGTCGCACCAGCGGGGTAAGTACATATCAGGAAATATCTCCACGGTGAATGAGTACAGCTGCAGCTTGTTCATGTACGCTGGTTGGGACTTAGCGAGTGACCCCCGCTGTTCTCGATAGGATGTGCTTGTGTTGCTGGAAGAGAGATAAAGGCTCATTCCTGTACACCAGCGGGGTAAGTCGCCCTATATCAGGGAAATATCTCCTCGGTGAATGAGAACAGCTGCCTTGAGGCCGGTCAGGCCATAGCGAGTGAACACTGCTGTCTCTAGAGTAAACTGCTTTCTGTTGGTGTGCTGGAAGAGCGATAAAGGCTCATTTATGTCTTTTACGCACCACCGGGGTAAGTATGAATAGCTATATATCCTCGTGAATGAGAACAGCTGCAGCTTGTTATGTAGGCCGTCGGGCCATAGAGAACTCCGCTGTCCTAGATTGAATCTGCTGTGGTGCTGGAAGAGAGATAAAGGCTCATTTACATCCTGTATGCACACGGGGTAAGTGTACATCAGGTATCTCCTCGGTGAATGAGAACAGCTGCAGCTTGTTAGTAGGCTGATCGGTCGGGCCATAGAGTGAACTCCTCTTCCTCGATTAGGATCGCTATGTGGTGCTGGAAGAGATAAAGGCTCATTTGTTCTGTACACCACCGGGTAAGTAGCTGTATATCAGAAATCTCCGAGCTGAATGATTACAGCTGCAGCTAGTGATAGGTAGGCTCGGGGGCCATAGCGAATAAACTCCGCTGTCCTAGATTGAATCTGTTGTGCTGGAAGAGAGATAAAGGCTCATTTGAGTCCTCTTCACACCAGCGGGGTAACTAAGGGAAATATCTCCACGGTGAATGAGAACAGCTGCAGCTTGTTAGGTAGCCTGGTGGGACTTGCGAGTGAACTCCGCTGTTCTTAGAGGGATCTGCTTGTGGTGCTGGAAGAGAGAAAAGGCTCACGTGTCTGTACACCACGGGGTAAGTAGCTGTATATCAGGAAATATCTCCGAGCTGAATGAGACAGCTGCAGCTTGTATGTAGGCCGTAGGGCCATAGCGTGAACGCCCTGTCCATAGATCTGAATGAAACGCCGCTGTCTGACAATCGTTGGTGTGCTGGAAGAGAGATAAAGGCTCATTTGTGTCCTCTTCGCACCACGGGTAAGTAGCTATATATCTCCACGGTGAATGAGACAGCTGCAGCTTGTTATGTAGCTGGGGGATATAGAGTGACCCGCTGTTCCTAGAGGTAGGATGTGCTGTGGTGCTGGAAGAGAGATAAAGGCTCATTCCTGTAGGCACCACAGGGGTAACGCTTACATCAGGGAAATCTCCTGGTGAATGAGAACAGCTGCAGCTTGTTGTAGGCCGGGCGGCCATAGCGAGTGAACTCCGCTGTCCTCGATTGGATCGCTATTTGGTGCTGGAAGAGGATAAAGGCTCATTTATCTTTACACCACCGGGGTAAGTAGCTGTATATATCCTCCAGTGAATGAGACAGCTGCAGCTTGTTATTGGTAGGCTCGTGGGGCCATAGCGAGTAAACTCCGCTGTCCTAGTTTCAATCGGTGGGGTCTGGAAGAGAGATAAAGGCTCATTTGTCCTGTTCACACAGCGGGGTAACTATATATACAGGAAATCTCCTCGGTGAATGAGAACAGCTGCAGCTTGTTAAGTAGGCTGGTCGGGCCATAGCGAGTGAACTCCGCTCTTTCGAGGATCTGCTTGTGGTGCTGGAAGAGAAATAAAGGCTACACCACCGGGAAGTAGCTGTATATCAGGAAATATCTCCGAGCTGAATGATTACAGCTGCAGCTTGATAGGTAGGTCGTGGGGCCATAGCGAATAAACTCCGCTGTCCTAGATTCAATCGGCTTGGGCTGGAAGAGAGATAAAGGCTCATTTGTCCTCTTCGCACCAGCGGGGTAAGTAATATAGGGAAATATCTCCACGGTGAATGAGAACAGCTGCAGCTTGTTAGTAGGCCTGGTCGGGACTTAGCGAGTGAACTCCCGCTGTTCTCGAGGTTGGATGCTTGTGGTGCTGGAAGAGAGATAAAGGCTCATGTCCTGTACACCACCGGGGTAAGTAGCTGTATATCAGGAAATATCTCCGAGCTGAATGAGAACAGCTGCAGCTTGATAGGGTAGGCCATAGCGTGAACCCGTCCATAGCGAATAAACTCCGCTGTCCTTGACAATCGTTGGTGTGCTGGAAGAGAGATAAAGGCTCATTTGTGTCCTCTTACGCACCAGCGGGGTAATAGCTATATATCTCCACGGTGAATGAGAACAGCTGCAGCTTGTTATGGAGGCCTGGGGCCATAGCGAGTGAACTCCGCTGTCCTAGATCGATCTGCTGTGGTGCTGGAAGAGAGATAAAGGCTCATGTTCATCTGTAGCACCAGGGGCAGCTGTAATCATAACATCTCCTGGTGAATGAGAACAGCTGCAACTTGTTAAGGTAGCCTGGTCGGGACATAGCAGTGAACTCCGCTGTCCTCCATAGGATCGCTATGGGTGCTGGAAGAGAGATAAAGGCTCATTTATCTACTTACGACCACCGGTAAGTAGCTGTATATCAGGGAAATCTCCTCGGTGAATGAGAACAGCTGCAGCTTGTTTGGGTAGGCCTCGGGCCATAGCGAAAACTCCGCTGTCCGATTGGAATGCTTTGTGGCTGGAAGAGAGATAAAGGCTCATTTGAGTCCTGTACTCACACCAGCGGGGAGTTGTGGTACATCAGGAAATATCTCCTCGGTGAATGAGAACAGCTGCAGCTTGTTAGGCCTCTTGGGACCACAGCGAGTGAACTGCTGTTCTAGAGAGGATCTGCTTTGTGGTGCTGGAAGAGAAAATAAAGGCTACACACCACCGGGGTAAGTAGCTGTATATCAGGAATATCTCGAGTGAATGAGCAGCTGCGCTTGTAGGGTAGGCGTGGGCCATAGGGGAATCTCCGCTGTCCTCGATTGGAACTGCTTTGGGTGCTGGAAGAGAGATAAAGGCTCATTTGTGTCCTGTTCGCACCAACGGGTAAGTAGCGGTATCAGGAATATCTCCTGGTGAATGAGAACAGCTGCAACTTGTTCAGTACGGGTCGGCTTAGTGAACGACGCTGTTCCTCCAGAGGTTCGCCTTGCTGTGGTGCTGGAAGAGAGATAAAGGCTCATTTGTGTACTGTAAACACCACAGGGGTAAGTAGCTCAGCTGGTGAATGAGAACAGCTGCAGCTTGTAGTAGGTGCGGGCCATAGCGAGTGAACCCCGCTGTCTCGATTGGATCTGCTTTGTGCTGGAAGAGAGATAACGGCTCATTTGGTCCTGTAGGCACCAGGGGGTAAGAGTATATCAGGAAATATCTCCACGGTGAATGAGACAGCTGCAGCTTGTTCATGGTAGCTGGTTGGGACCAGCGAGTGACTCCGCTGTCTCAGATAGGATGCTCTGTGTGCTGGAAGAGAGAAAGGCTCATTCCTGTACACCACGGGGTAAGTCGTATATCAGGGAAATATCTCCTCGGTGAATGAGAACAGCTGCAGCTTACAGGCCGGTCAGGCCATAGCGTGAACACTGCTGTCTCTAGAGTAAACGACTGCTTTGTGCTGGAAGAGCGATAAAGGATATTTATGTCTTTTACGCACCACCGGGAAGTATGTAATAGATATCCTCGTGAATGAGAACAGCTGCAGCTTGTTATTGGTAGGCCGTCGGGCCATAGAGAAACTCCGCTGTCCTAGATTGAATCTGCGTGGTGGTGCTGGAAGAGAGATAAAGGCTCATTTACATGTCCTGTTGCACCACAGCGGGGTAAGTGTACATCAGGAACATCTCCTCGGTGAATGAGAACAGCTGCAGCTTGTTAGTAGGCTGATCCGGTCGGGCCATAGAGTGAACTCCTCTTCCTCGATTGGATCGCTTGTGTGCTGGAAGAGATAAAGGCTCATTTATAATCTCTCTACACCACCGGGGTAAGTAGCTGTATCAGGAAATATCTCCTGAAATGACAGCTGCAGCTTGATAGGGTAGGATCGGGGCCATAGGAATAAACTCCGCTGTCGTAGATTCAATCGGCGTTGGCGTGCTGGAAGAGAGATAAAGGCTCATTTGTGTCCTCTTCGCACCAGCGGGGTAAGTAGCAAATATTAGGAAATATCTCCACGGTGAATTAGTACAGCTGCAGCTTGTTCATGTACGCTGGTTGGGACTTAGCGAGTGACCCCCGCTGTTCTCAGAGGTAGGATGTGCTCTGTGTTGCTGGAAGAGAGATAAAGGCTCACGTGTCCTGTAGGCACCAGCGGGGTAAGTCGCCCTATATCAGGGACTATCTCCTGAGTGAATGAGAACAGCTGCTGCTCCGTACTGTAGGCCGGTCAGGCCATAGCGAGTGAACGCCACTGTCCTCCATAGGATCTGCTATATTGAGTAAACGCCGCTGTCCTTGACAAGATCTGCATTGGTGTGCTGGAAGAGCGATAAAGGATAATTTATGTATTTTACGCACCACCGAGATGAATAGCTATATACCTTCTCAGTGAATGAGAACAGCTGCAGCTTGTTATTGGAGGCCTGAGGGGCCATAGAGAGTTAACTCCGCTGTCCTAGATTGAATCTGCGTGGTGGTGCTGGAAGAGAGATAAAGGCTCATTTACATCCTGTATGCACCACAGGGGCAACTAGCTGTACATCACGTAACATCTCCTCGGTGAATGAGAACAGCTGCAGCTTGTTAGAGTAGGCTGATCGGGCGGGCCATAGACAGTGAACTCCTCTGTCCTCGATTGGATCGCTATGTGGTGCTGGAAGAGTGATCAAGGCTCATTTATAATCTCTCTACACCACCGGGTAAGTAGCTGTATATCAGAAAATATCTCCGAGCTGAATGATTACAGCTGCAGCTTGATAGGTAGGCTCGTGGGCCATAGCGAATAAACTCCGCTGTCCTAGTTTCAATCGGCTTGGGTGCTGGAAGAGAGATAAAGGCTCCTTTGAGTCCTCTTCACACCAGCGGGGTAACTAATTATATAGCAGGAAATAGCTCCACGGTGAATGAGAACAGCTGCAGCTTGTTAAGGTAGCCTGGTGGGACCATTGCGAGTGAACTCCGCTCTTATCGAGGGATCTGCTTTAAGGTGCTGGAAGAGAAATAAAGGCTACACGCACACCATGGGGAAAGTAGCTGTATATCAGGAAATATCTCCGAGCTGAATGATTACAGCTGCAGCTTGTATGTAGGGTAGGATAGCGTGGGGCCATAGGAATAAACTCCGCTGTCCTAGACAATCGGCGTTGGCGTGCTGGAAGAGAGATAAAGGCTCATTTGTGTCCTCTTCGCACCAGCGGGGTAAGTAGCTATTAGGAAATATCTCCACGGTGAATGAGTACAGCTGCAGCTTGTTCATGTACGCTGGTTGGGACCATTAGCGAGTGACCCCCGCTGTTCTCAGAGGTAGGATGTGCTCTGTGTTGCTGGAAGAGAGATAAAGGCTCACGTGTCCTGTAGGCACCAGCGGGGTAAGTCGCCCTATATCAGGGACTATCTCCTGAGTGAATGAGAACAGCTGCTGCTCCGTACTGTAGGCCGGTCAGGCCATAGCGAGTGAACGCCACTGTCCTCCATAGATCTGCTATATTGATCGCCGCTGTCCTTGACAAGATCTGCATTGGTGCTGGAAGAGCGATAAAGGATAATTTATGTATTTTACGCACCACCGAGATGAATAGCTATATACCTTCTCAGTGAATGAGAACAGCTGCAGCTTGTTATTGGAGGCCTGGGCCATAGAGAGTAAACTCCGCTGTCCTAGATTTCAATCTGCGTGGTGGTGCTGGAAGAGAGATAAAGGCTCATTTACATCCTGTATGCACCACAGCGGGCAACTATGTACATCACAGTAACATCTCCTCGGTGAATGAGAACAGCTGCAGCTTGTTAGAGTAGGCTGATCGGGCCCATAGACAGTGAACTCCTCTGTCCTCGATTGGATCGCTATGTGGTGCTGGAAGAGTGATCAAGGCTCATTTATAATCTCTCTACACCACCGGGTAAGTAGCTGTATATCAGAAAATATCTCCGAGCTGAATGATTACAGCTGCAGCTTGATAGGTAGGCTCGTGGGGCCATAGCGAATAAACTCCGCTGTCCTAGATTTCAATCGGCTTGGGTGCTGGAAGAGAGATAAAGGCTCATTTGAGTCCTCTTCACACCAGCGGGGTAAGTAAATATAGGAAATATCTCCACGGTGAATGAGAACAGCTGCAGCTTGTTATGTAGCTGGTTGGGACTTAGCGAGTGACCCCCGCTGTTCTCAGAGGTAGGATGTGCTTGTGTTGCTGGAAGAGAGATAAAGGCTACGTGTCCTGTAGGCACCAGCGGGGTAAGTAGCTATATCAGGACTATCTCCGAGTGAATGAGAACAGCTGCAGCTTGTATGTAGGCCGGTCAGGCCATAGCGTGAACGCCACTGTCCTCCATAGGATCTGCTATATTGAATCGCCGCTGTCCTTGACAAGATCTGCATTGGTGTGCTGGAAGAGCGATAAAGGCTATTTATGTATTTCGCACCAGCGGATGAATAGCTATATATCTCCAGGTGAATGAGAACAGCTGCAGCTTGTTATTGGAGGCCTGGGGGCCATAGCGAGTGAACTCCGCTGTCCTAGATTGAATCTGCTGTGTGCTGGAAGAGAGATAAAGGCTCATTTACATCCTGTAGCACCAGCAGGGGTAAGCTGTACATCAGTAACATCTCCTCGGTGAATGAGAACAGCTGCAGCTTGTTAGAGTAGGCTGATCGGGCGGGCCATAGCAGTGAACTCCTCTGTCCTCGATTGGATCGCTATGTGTGCTGGAAGAGTGATAAAGGCTCATTTATAATCTCTTACACCACCGGGTAAGTAGCTGTATATCAGAAAATCCTCGAGTGAATGAGAACAGCTGCAGCTTGATTGGTAGGCCGTGGGGCCATAGCGAATAAACTCCGCTGTCCTAGATTTCAATCGGCTGGGGCTGGAAGAGAGATAAAGGCTCATTTGAGTCCTCTTCACACCAGCGGGGTAACTAATGTATATCAGGAAATATCTCCTCGGTGAATGAGAACAGCTGCAGCTTGTTAAGTAGCCTGGTGGGCCATTGCGAGTGAACTCCGCTCTTCCTCGAAGGATCTGCTTTGGTGCTGGAAGAGAAATAAAGGCTACACCACCGGGGAAGTAGCTGTATATCAGAAATATCCTCCGAGCTGAATGATTACAGCTGCAGCTTGATAGGTAGGATCGTGGGGCCATAGGAATAAACTCCGCTGTCCTAGATTCAATCGGCTTGGGTGCTGGAAGAGAGATAAAGGCTCATTTGTGTCCTCTTCGCACCAGCGGGGTAAGTAGCATATAGGAAATATCTCCACGGTGAATGAGACAGCTGCAGCTTGTTATGTAGCCTGGTTGGGATTAGCGAGTGAACCCGCTGTTCTTAGAGGTAGATCTGCTCTGTGGTGCTGGAAGAGAGATAAAGGCTCACGTGTCCTGTACACCAGCGGGGTAAGTAGCTATATCAGGGACTATCTCCTGAGTGAATGAGAACAGCTGCAGCTTGTACTGTAGGCCGGTCAGGCCATAGCGAGTGAACCCCTGTCCTCCATAGGATCTGCTATAGATACGCCGCTGTCCTTGACAAGATCTGTTGGTGTGCTGGAAGAGAGATAAAGGCTCATTTATGTATCTTTACACACCGGGTGAAGTAGCTATATACCTCTCCAGGTGAATGAGACAGCTGCAGCTTGTTCATGTGGAGGCTGGGCCATAGCGAGTAAACTCCGCTGTCCTAGATAGAATCTGCTGTGGTGCTGGAAGAGAGATAAAGGCTCATTTACATCCTGTAGCACCACAGGGGTAACTAGCTTACATCAGGAACATCTCCTCGGTGAATGAGAACAGCTGCAGCTTGTTAGAGTAGGCTGATCGGGCGGCCATAGCAGTGAACTCCTCTGTCCTCGATTGGATCGCTATGTTGGTGCTGGAAGAGGATAAAGGCTCATTTATAATCTCTTACACCACCGGGTAAGTAGCTGTATATCAGGAAAATCCTCCGAGCTGAATGATTACAGCTGCAGCTTGATAGGTAGGCTCGTGGGGCCATAGGAATAAACTCCGCTGTCCTAGATTCAATCGGCTTGGGGCTGGAAGAGAGATAAAGGCTCATTTGAGTCCTCTTCACACCAGCGGGGTAATAAATATACGAAATATCTCCACGGTGAATGAGAACAGCTGCAGCTTGTTAAGTAGGCTGCGGGACCATTGCGAGTGAACTCCGCTGTCTACGAAGGATCTGCTTGTGTGCTGGAAGAGATAAAGGCTACACACACCGGGGTAAGTAGCTGTATATCAGGAAATATCTCCGAGCTGAATGATTACAGCTGCAGCTTGATAGGGTAGGATCGTGGGGCCATAGGAATAAACTCCGCTGTCCTAGATTCAATCTGCTTGGGTGCTGGAAGAGAGATAAAGGCTCATTTGTGTCCTCTTCGCACCAGCGGGGTAAGTAGCTATAGGAAATATCTCCACGGTGAATGAGAACAGCTGCAGCTTGTTATGTACGAGGGGGACCATTAGCGAGTGAACTCCGCTGTTAGAGGTAGATGTGCTGTGTGCTGGAAGAGAGATAAAGGCTCATGTTCATCTGTAGGCACCACAGGGGTAATAGCTCCACGGTGAATGAGAACAGCTGCAGCTTGTTAGTAGGCTGGTCGGGCATAGCGAGTGAACTCCGCTGTCTCGATTGGATCGCTATGGTGCTGGAAGAGAGATAAAGGCTCATTTATCTCTGTACGACACCAGGGTAAGTAGCTGTATATCAGAATACTCCTCGGTGAATGAGACAGCTGCAGCTTGTTTGGTAGGCCTCGGGCCATAGCGAACTCCGCTGTCCTAGATTGGAACTGCTGTGTGCTGGAAGAGAGATAAAGGCTCATTTATCCTGTACTCACCACCGGGGTAACTAGTATACATCAGGAAATAGCTCCACGGTGAATGAGAACAGCTGCAGCTTGTTAAGGTAGCCTGGTCGGGACATTG
>NW_025959225.1:0-44827 GCF_023159225.1 Perognathus longimembris pacificus | reverse complement strand
TCCCTGTCCAGCTACTTACCCCTGTGGTGTTTACAGTACACAAATGCGCCTTTATCTTTCTTCCAGCACCACAAAGCGAACCTGTGGAGGAAAGCGTCGTTCACTCAATAGGGCACGACCGGCATACTAGACGTAACAAGTTGCAGCTGTTCTCATTCACCGTGGACATATTTCCCTGATAGACCGCAACTTACCCGTTGTGCGAACAGGACATTAATGAGCCTTTATCTCTCTTCCAGCACCACAAAGCAGATCCAATCGAGGACAGCGAGTTCCCTGGCTATGGCCCGACGGCCTACTTCAACAAGCTGCAGCTGCTCATTCACGACGGATATTTCTGTGATGTACAGCTACTTACCCCGTGGTGCGTACAGACACAAATGAGCATTTTCTGTCTTCCAGCACCACAAAGCATGTCTTCTCTAGAACAGCAGTGTTCAACCGCTGTGGCCTGAAAGATGGCCTGAAGATTCAGCTGTTCTCCTTAGCCGAGGAGATATTTCCTGATGTACCACAACTCACCCCGGTGGTGAGTACAGGTCATAAATGAGCCTTCTCTATTCCAGCATCACAAAGCAGTTCCAATCGAAGACAGCGGAGTTTTCGCGCTTTGGCCCGAAGGCCTACCCAAACAAGCTGCAGCTGTTCTCATTCACCGAGGAGATATTCCCTGATATACAGATACTTACCTGCGTTGTTCGTACAGAGATCAGTGAGCCTTTATCTCTCTTCCAGCACCATAAAGCAGATCCTATGGAGAATAGCGGAGTTCACTCGCTATGTCCCGACCAGGCTACCTTAACAAGTTGCAGCTGTTCTCATTCACCGTGGAGCTATTTCCTGCTGGTGCCTAGATGACACAGGTGAACCTTTATCTCTCTTCCAGCAACACTAAGCACATGCTACCTCTGAAAACAGCGGGGGTCACGCGCTAAGGCCCGACCTTCGTACATGAACAAGCTGCAGCTGTACTCATTCACCGTGGAGATATTTCCTAATATTTGCTACTTACCCCGCTGGTGCGAAGAGGACACAAATGAGCCTTTATCTCTCTTCCAGCACGCCAACGCCGGTTGAATCTACGACAGCGGAGTTTACTTCCTACGGCCCCACGATCCTACCCTATCAAGCTGCAGCTGTTCTCATTCACTCGGAGATATTTCCTGATATACAGCTACTTACCTCCATTGTGTGTGTAGCCTTTATTTCTCTTCCAGCACCTTAAAGCAGATCCCTTGATAAGACGCGGAGTTCACTCACAATGGTCCCAGCAGGCCTCCTTAACAAGCTGCAGCTGTTCTCATTCACCGTGGAGCTATTTCCTGCTATATAATTAGTTACCCCGCTGGTGTGAAGAGGACTCAAAGGAGCCTTTATCTCTCTTCCAGTACCCCTAAGCCGATTGAAACTAGGACAGCGGAGTTTATTCGCTATGGCCCCACGAGCCTACCTATCAAGCTGCAGCTGTAATCATTCAGCTCGGAGGTATTTTCTGATATACAGCTACTTACCCGGTGGTGTAGAGAGATTATAAATGAGCCTTGATCACTCTTCCAGCACCACATAGCGATCCAATCGAGGACAGAGGAGTTCACTGTCTATGGCCCGCCCGATCAGCCTACTCTAACAAGCTGCAGCTGTTCTCATTCACCGAGGAGATGTTAGGTGATGTACAGCAAGTTGCCCCTGTGGTGCATACAGGATGTAAATGAGCCTTTATCTCTCTTCCAGCACCACCACGCAGATTCGATCTAGGACAGCGGAGTTAACTCTCTATGGCCCCTCAGGCTTCCAATAACAAGCTGCAGCTGTTCTCATTCACTGAGAAGGTATATAGCTATTCATCTCGGTGGTGCGTAAAATACATAAATTATCCTTTATCGCTCTTCCAGCACACCAATGCAGATCTTGTCAAGGACAGCGGCGTTTACTCAATATAGCAGATCATATGGAGGACAGTGGCGTTCACTCGCTATGGCCTGACCGGCCTACAGTACGGAGCAGCAGCTGTTCTCATTCACTCAGGAGATAGTCCCTGATATAGGGCGACTTACCCCGCTGGTGCCTACAGGACAGGTGAGCCTTTATCTCTCTTCCAGCAACACAGAGCACATCCTACCTCTGAGAACAGCGGGGGTCACTCGCTAAGTCCCAACCAGCGTACATGAACAAGCTGCAGCTGTACTAATTCACCGTGGAGATATTTCCTAATATTTGCTACTTACCCCGCTGGTGCGAAGAGGACACAAATGAGCCTTTATCTCTCTTCCAGAACGCCAACGCCGATTGAATCTACGACAGCGGAGTTTATTCCTATGGCCCCACGATCCTACCCTATCAAGCTGCAGCTGTAATCATTCAGCTCGGAGATATTTCCTGATATACAGCTACTTTCCTCCATTGTGCGTGTAGCCTTTATTTCTCTTCCAGCACCTTAAAGCAGATCCCTTCGATAAGAGCGGAGTTCACTCGCAATGGTCCCACCAGGCTACCTTAACAAGCTGCAGCTGTTCTCATTCACCGTGGAGCTATTTCCTGCTATATAATTAGTTACCCCGCTGGTGTGAAGAGGACTCAAAGGAGCCTTTATCTCCTTCCAGTACCCCTAGCCCGATTGAAACTAGGACAGCGGAGTTTATTCGCTATGGCCCCACGAGCCTACCTATCTAGCTGCAGCTGTAATCATTCAGCTCGGAGGTATTTTCTGATATACAGCTACTTACCCGGTGGTGTAGAGAGATTATAAATGAGCCTTGATCACTCTTCCAGCACCACATAGCGATCCAATCGAGGACAGAGGAGTTCACAGTCTATGGCCCGCCCGATCAGCCTACTCTAACAAGCTGCAGCTGTTCTCATTCACCGAGGAGATGTTACGTGATGTACAGCTTGTTGCCCCTGTGGTGCATACAGGATGTAAATGAGCCTTTATCTCTCTTCCAGCACCACCACGCAGATTCAATCTAGGACAGCGGAGTTTACTCTTTATATCCCGTCAGGCCTCCAATAACAAGGTGCAGCTGTTCTCATTCACTGAGAAGGTATATAGCTATTCATCTCGGTGGTGCGTAAAATACATAAATTATCCTTTATCGCTCTTCCAGCACACCAATGCAGATCTTGTCAAGGACAGCGGCGTTTACTCAATATAGCAGATCCTATGGAGGACAGTGGCGTTCACTTGCTATGGCCTGACCGGCCTACAGTACGGAGCAGCAGCTGTTCTCATTCACTCAGGAGATAGTCCCTGATATAGGGCGACTTACCCCGCTGGTGCCTACAGGACACGTGAGCCTTTCTCTCTTCCAGCAACACAGAGCACATCCTACCTCTAAGAACAGCGGGGGTCACTCGCTAAGTCCCAACCAGCGTACATGAACAAGCTGCAGCTGTACTCATTCACCGTGGAGATATTTCCTTCTTACCCCGCTGGTGCCTACAGGACCAAATGAGCCGTTATCTCTCTTCCCGAGCACAAATCAGATTCAATCGAGCACCACGGGGTTCACTCGCTATGGCCCGCACCTCCTATCCGACCTAGCTGCATCTGTTCTCATTCTCCGAGGAGATTTCCCAGCTGTCCAGCTACTTACCCCTGTGGTGTTTACAGTACACAAATGCGCCTTTATCTTTCTTCCAGCACCACAAAGGCGAACCTGTGGAGGAAAGCGTCGTTCACTCAATAGGCCACGACCGGCATACTAGACGTAACAAGTTGTAGCTTTTCTCATTCTCCCAGGACATATTCCCTGATAGACCGCAACTTACCCCGTTGTTGCGAACAGGACATTAATGAGCCTTTATCTCTGTTCCAGCACCACAAAGCAGATCCAATCGAGGACAGCAGAGTTCCCTGGCTATGGCCCGAACGGCCTACTTCAACAAGCCGCAGCTGCTCGGATTCACGACGGATACATTCTGTGATGTACAGGTACTTACCCCGGTGGTGCGTACAGACACAAATGAGCATTTTCTGTCTTCCACCACCACAAAGCATGTCTTCTCTAGAACAGCAGTGTTCAACCGCTGTGGCCTGAAAGATGGCCTGAAGATTCAGCTGTTCTCCTTAGCCGAGGAGATATTTCCTGATGTACCACAACTCACCCCGGTGGTGAGTACAGGTCATAAATGAGCCCTTCTCTATTCCAGCATCACAAAGCAGTTCCAATCGAAGACAGCGGAGTTTTCGCGCTTTGGCCCGAAGGCCTACCCAAACAAGCTGCAGCTGTTCTCATTCACCGAGGAGATATTCCCTGATATACAGATACTTACCTGCGTTGTTCGTACAGTAGATCAGTGAGCCTTTATCTCTCTTCCAGCACCATAAAGCAGATCCTATGGAGAATAGCGGAGTTCACTCGCTATGTCCCGACCAGGCTACCTTAACAAGTTGCAGCTGTTCTCATTCACCGTGGAGCTATTTCCTGCTGGTGCCTAGATGACACAGGTGAACCTTTATCTCTCTTCCAGCAACACTAAGCACATGCTACCTCTGAAAACAGCGGGGGTCACTCGCTAAGACCCGACCTTCCTACATGAACAAGCTGCAGCTGGTACTAATTCACCGTGGAGATATTTCCTAATATTTGCTACTTACCCCGCTGGTGCGAAGAGGACACAAATGAGCCTTTATCTCTCTTCCAGCACGCCAACGCCGGTTGAATCTACGACAGCGGAGTTTATTCCTACGGCCCCACGATCCTACCCTATCAAGCTGCAGCTGTAATCATTCAGCTCGGAGATATTTCCTGATATACAGCTACTTACCTCCATTGTGTGTGTAGCCTTTATTTCTCTTCCAGCACCTCAGATCCCTTCGATAAGTTCACTCACAATGGTCCCAGCAGGCCTCCTTAACAAGCTGCAGCTGTTCTCATTCACCGTGGAGCTATTTCCTGCTATATAATTAGTTACCCCGCTGGTGTGAAGAGGACTCAAAGGAGCCTTTATCTCTCTTCCAGTACCCCTAAGCCGATTGAAACTAGGACAGCGGAGTTTATTCGCTATGGCCCCACGAGCCTACCTATCAAGCTGCAGCTGTAATCATTCAGCTCGGAGGTATTTTCTGATATACAGCTACTTACCCGGTGGTGTAGAGAGATTATAAATGAGCCTTGATCACTCTTCCAGCACCACATAGCGATCCAATCGAGGACAGAGGAGTTCACTGTCTATGGCCCGCCCGATCAGCCTACTCTAACAAGCTGCAGCTGTTCTCATTCACCGAGGAGATGTTACGTGATGTACAGCAAGTTGCCCCTGTGGTGCATACAGGATGTAAATGAGCCTTTATCTCTCTTCCAGCACCACCACGCAGATTCGATCTAGGACAGCGGAGTTAACTCTCTATGGCCCGTCAGGCCTCCAATAACAAGCTGCAGCTGTTCTCATTCACTGAGAAGGTATATAGCTATTCATCTCGGTGGTGCGTAAAATACATAAATTATCCTTTATCGCTCTTCCAGCACACCAATGCAGATCTTGTCAAGGACAGCGGCGTTTACTCAATATAGCAGATCCTATGGAGGACAGTGGCGTTCACTCGCTATGGCCTGACCGGCCTACAATACGGAGCAGCAGCTGTTCTCATTCACTCAGGAGATAGTCCCTGATATAGGGCGACTTACCCCGCTGGTGCCTACAGGACACGTGAGCCTTTATCTCTCTTCCAGCAACACAGAGCACATCCTACCTCTAAGAACAGCGGGGGTCACTCGCTAATTCCCAACCAGCGTACATGAACAAGCTGCAGCTGTACTAATTCACCGTGGAGATATTTCCTAATATTTGCTACTTACCCCGCTGGTGCGAAGAGGACACAAATGAGCCTTTATCTCTCTTCCAGCACGCCAACGCCGATTGAATCTACGACAGCGGAGTTTATTCCTATGGCCCCACGATCCTACCCTATCAAGCTGCAGCTGTAATCATTCAGCTCGGAGATATTTCCTGATATACAGCTACTTTCCTCCATTGTGCGTGTAGCCTTTATTTCTCTTCCAGCACCTTAAAGCAGATCCCTTCGATAAGAGCGGAGTTCACTCGCAATGGTCCCACCAGGCTACCTTAACAAGCTGCAGCCGTTCTCATTCACCGTGGAGCTATTTCCTGCTATATAATTAGTTACCCCGCTGGTGTGAAGAGGACTCAAAGGAGCCTTTATCTCCCTTCCAGTACCCCTAGCCCGATTGAAACTAGGGTAGCGGAGTTTATTCGCTATGGCCCACGAGCCTACCTATCTAGCTGCAGCTGTAATCATTCAGCTCGGAGGTATTTTCTGATATACAGCTACTTACCCGGTGGTGTAGAGAGATTATAAATGAGCCTTGATCACTCTTCCACCACCACATAGCGATCCAATCGAGGACAGAGGAGTTCACTGTCTATGGCCCGCCCGATCAGCCTACTCTAACAAGCTGCAGCTGTTCTCATTCACCGAGGAGATGTTACGTGATGTACAGCTTATTGCCCCTGTGGTGCATACAGGATGTAAATGAGCCTTTATCTCTCTTCCAGCACCACCACGCAGATTCAATCTAGGACAGCGGAGTTAACTCTCTATGGCCCCTCAGGCCTCCAATAACAAGCTGCAGCTGTTCTCATTCACTGAGAAGGTATATAGCTATTCATCTCGGTGGTGCGTAAAATACATAAATTATCCTTTATCGCTCTTCCAGCACACCAATGCAGATCTTGTCAAGGACATCGGCGTTTATTCAATATAGCAGATCCTATGGAGGACAGTGGCGTTCACTTGCTATGGCCTGACCGGCCTACAGTACGGAGCAGCAGCTGTTCTCATTCACTCAGGAGATAGTCCCTGATATAGGGCGACTTACCCCGCTGGTGCCTACAGGACACGTGAGCCTTTATCTCTCTTCCAGCAACACAGAGCACATCCTACCTCTGAGAACAGCGGGGGTCACTCGCTAAGTCCCAACCAGCGTACATGAACAAGCTGCAGCTGTACTAATTCACCGTGGAGATATTTCCTAATATTTGCTACTTACCCCGCTGGTGCGAAGAGGACACAAATGAGCCTTTATCTCTCTTCCAGCACGCCAACGCCGATTGAATCTACGACAGCGGAGTTTATTCCTATGGCCCCACGATCCTACCATATCAAGCTGCAGCTGTAATCATTCAGCTCGGAGATATTTCCTGATATACAGCTACTTTCCTCCATTGTGCGTGTAGCCTTTATTTCTCTTCCAGCACCTTAAAGCAGATCCCTTCGATAAGAGCGGAGTTCACTCGCAATGGTCCCACCAGGCTACCTTAACAAGCTGCAGCTGTTCTCATTCACCGTGGAGCTATTTCCTGCTATATAATTAGTTACCCCGCTGGTGTGAAGAGGACTCAAAGGAGCCTTTATCTCCCTTCCAGTACCCCTAGCCCGATTGAAACTAGGAGAGCGGAGTTTATTCGCTATGGCACCACGAGCCTACCTATCTAGCTGCAGCTGTAATCATTCAGCTCGGAGGTATTTTCTGATATACAGCTACTTACCCGGTGGTGTAGAGAGATTATAAATGAGCCTTGATCACTCTTCCAGCACCACATAGCGATCCAATCGAGGACAGAGGAGTTCACTGTCTATCGCCCGCCCGATCAGCCTACTCTAACAAGCTGCAGCTGTTCTCATTCACCGAGGAGATGTTACGTGATGTACAGCTAGTTGCCCCTGTGGTGCGTACAGGATGTAAATGAGCCTTTATCTCTCTTCCAGCACCACCACGCAGATTCAATCTAGGACAGCGGAGTTAACTCTCTATGGCCCCTCAGGCCTCCAATAACAAGCTGCAGCTGTTCTCATTCACTGAGAAGGTATATAGCTATTCATCTCGGTGGTGCGTAAAATACATAAATTATCCTTTATCGCTCTTCCAGACACCAATGCAGATCTTGTCAAGGACAGCGGCGTTTACTCAATATAGCAGATCCTATGGAGGACAGTGGCGTTCACTCGCTATGGCCTGACCGGCCTACAATACGGAGCAGCAGCTGTTCTCATTCACTCAGGAGATAGTCCCTGATATAGGGCGACTTACCCCGCTGGTGCCTACAGGACACGTGAGCCTTTATCTCTCTTCCAGCAACACAGAGCACATCCTACCTCTAAGAACAGCGGGGGTCACTCGCTAATTCCCAACCAGCGTACATGAACAAGCTGCAGCTGTACTAATTCACCGTGGAGATATTTCCTAATATTTGCTACTTACCCCGCTGGTGCGAAGAGGACACAAATGAGCCTTTATCTCTCTTCCAGCACGCCAACGCCGATTGAATCTACGACAGCGGAGTTTATTCCTATGGCCCCACGATCCTACCATATCAAGCTGCAGCTGTAATCATTCAGCTCGGAGATATTTCCTGATATACAGCTACTTTCCTCCATTGTGCGTGTAGCCTTTATTTCTCTTCCAGCACCTTAAAGCAGATCCCTTCGATAAGAGCGGAGTTCACTCGCAATGGTCCCACCAGGCTACCTTAACAAGCTGCAGCTGTTCTCATTCACCGTGGAGCTATTTCCTGCTATATAATTAGTTACCCCGCTGGTGTGAAGAGGACTCAAAGGAGCCTTTATCTCCCTTCCAGTACCCCTAGCCCGATTGAAACTAGGAGAGCGGAGTTTATTCGCTATGGCACCACGAGCCTACCTATCTAGCTGCAGCTGTAATCATTCAGCTCGGAGGTATTTTCTGATATACAGCTACTTACCCGGTGGTGTAGAGAGATTATAAATGAGCCTTGATCACTCTTCCAGCACCACATAGCGATCCAATCGAGGACAGAGGAGTTCACTGTCTATGCCCGCCCGATCAGCCTACTCTAACAAGCTGCAGCTGTTCTCATTCACCGAGGAGATGTTACGTGATGTACAGCTAGTTGCCCCTGTGGTGCGTACAGGATGTAAATGAGCCTTTATCTCTCTTCCAGCACCACCACGCAGATTCAATCTAGGACAGCGGAGTTAACTCTCTATGGCCCCTCAGGCCTCCAATAACAAGCTGCAGCTGTTCTCATTCACTGAGAAGGTATATAGCTATTCATCTCGGTGGTGCGTAAAATACATAAATTATCCTTTATCGCTCTTCCAGCACACCAATGCAGATCTTGTCAAGGACAGCGGCGTTTATCAATATAGCAGATCCTATGGAGGACAGTGGCGTTCACTCGCTATGGCCTGACCGGCCTACAGTACGGAGCAGCAGCTGTTCTCATTCACTCAGGAGATAGTCCCTGATATAGGGCGACTTACCCCGCTGGTGCCTACAGGACACGTGAGCCTTTATCTCTCTTCCAGCAACACAGAGCACATCCTACCTCTGAGAACAGCGGGGGTCACTCGCTAAGTCCCAACCAGCGTACATGAACAAGCTGCAGCTGTACTAATTCACCGTGGAGATATTTCCTAATATTTGCTACTTACCCCGCTGGTGCGAAGAGGACACAAATGAGCCTTTATCTCTCTTCCAGCACGCCAACGCCGATTGAATCTACGACAGCGGAGTTTATTCCCTATGGCCCCAAGATCCTACCCTATCAAGCTGCAGCTGTAATATTCAGCTCGCAGATATTTCCTGATACACAGCTACTTACCCGGTGGTGTAGAGAGATTATAAATGAGCCTTGATCACTGTTCCAGCACAACATAGCGATCCAATCGAGGACAGAGGAGTTCACTGTCTATGGCCCGCCGGATCAGCCTACTCTAACAAGCTGCAGCTGTTCTCATTCACCGAGGAGATGTTACTTGATGTACAGCTTATTGCCGCTGTGGTGCATACAGGATGTAAATGAGCCTTTATCTCTCTTCCAGCACCACCACGCAGATTCAATCTAGGACAGCGGAGTTTACTCTCTATATCCCGTCAGGCCTCCAATAACAAGCTGCAGCTGTTCTCATTCACTGAGAGGTATATAGCTATTCATCTCGGTGGTGCGTAAAATACATAAATTATCCTTTATCGCTCTTCCAGCACAACAATGCAGATCTTGTCAAGGACAGCGGCGTTTACTCAATATAGCAGATCCTATGGAGGACAGTGGCGTTCACTTGCTATGGCCTGACCGGCCTACAGTACGGAGCAGCAGCTGTTCTCATTCACTCAGGAGATAGTCCCTGATATAGGGCGACTTACCCCGCTGGTGCCTACAGGACACGTGAGCCTTTATCTCTCTTCCAGCAACACAGAGCACATCCTACCTCTGAGAACAGCGGGGGTCACTCGCTAAGTCCCAACCAGCGTACATGAACAAGCTGCAGCTGTACTCATTCACCGTGGAGATATTTCCTTCTTACCCCGCTGGTGCCTAAGGACCAAATGAGCCTTTATCTCTCTTCCCGAGCACAAATCAGATTCAATCGAGCACCACGGGGTTCACTCGCTATGGCCCGCACCTCCTATCCGACCTAGCTGCATCTGTTCTCATTCTCCGAGGAGATTTCCCTGATCCAGCTACTTACCCCTGTGGTGTACAGTACACAAATGCGCCTTTATCTTTCTTCCAGCACCACAAGCGAACCTGTGGAGGAAAGCGGTTCACTCAATAGGGCCGACCGGCATACTAGACGTAACAAGCTGCAGCTGTTCTCATTCACCCAGGAGATATTCCCTGATAGACCGCAACTTACCCGTTGTGCGAACAGGACATTAAATGAGCCTTTATCTCTCTTCCAGCACCACAAAGCAGATCCAATCTAGGACAGCGGAGTTCCCTGGCTATGGCCCGAACGGCCTACTTCAACAAGCTGCAGCTGCTCATTCACGACGGATACATTCTGTGATGTACAGGTACTTACCCCGGTGGTGCGTACAGACACAAATGAGCCTTTTCTGTCTTCCAGCCACCACAAAGCATGTCTTCTCTAGAACCACAGTGTTCACCGCTGTGGCCTGAAAGATGCCTGAAGATTCAGCTGTTCTCATTCACCGAGGAGATATTTCCTGATGTACCACAACTCACCCCGGTGGTGAGTACAGGTCATAAATGAGCCTTCTCTATTCCAGCATCACAAAGCAGTTCCAATCGAAGACAGCGGAGTTTTCGCGCTTTGGCCCGAAGGCCTACCCAAACAAGCTGCAGCTGTTCTCATTCACCGAGGAGATATTCCCTGATATACAGATACTTACCTGCGTTGTTCGTACAGTAGATCAGTGAGCCTTTATCTCTCTTCCAGCACCATAAAGCAGATCCTATGGAGAATAGCGGAGTTCACTCGCTATGGCCCGACCAGGCCTACCTTAACAAGTTGCAGCTGTTCTCATTCACCGTGGAGCTATTTCCTGCTGGTGCCTAGATGACACAGGTGAACCTTTATCTCTCTTCCAGCAACACTAAGCACATGCTACCTCTGAAAACAGCGGGGGTCACGAGCTAAGACCCGACCTTCGTACATGAACAAGCTGCAGCGTACTCATTCACCGTGGAGATATTTCCTAATATTTGCTACTTACCCCGCTGGTGCGAAGAGGACACAAATGAGCCTTTATCTCTCTTCCAGCACGCCAACGCCGGTTGAATCTACGACAGCGGAGTTTATTCCTACGGCCCCACGATCCTACCCTATCAAGCTGCAGCTGTAATCATTCAGCTCGGAGATATTTCCTGATATACAGCTACTTACCCCATTGTGTGTGTAGCCTTTATTTCTCTTCCAGCACCAAAGCAGATCCCTTCGATAAGACGCGGAGTTCACTCACAATGGTCCCAGCAGGCCTCCTTAACAAGCTGCAGCTGTTCTCATTCACCGTGGAGCTATTTCCTGCTATATAATTAGTTACCCCGCTGGTGTGAAGAGGACTCAAAGAGCCTTTATCTCTCTTCCAGTACCCCTAAGCCGATTGAATCTAGGACAGCGGAGTTTATTCGCTATGGCCCCACGAGCCTACCTATCAAGCTGCAGCTGTAATCATTCAGCTCGGAGGTATTTTCTGATATACAGCTACTTACCCGGTGGTGTAGAGAGATTATAAATGAGCCTTGATCACTCTTCCAGCACCACATAGCGATCCAATCGAGGACAGAGGAGTTCACTGTCTATGGCCCGCCCGATCAGCCTACTCTAACAAGCTGCAGCTGTTCTCATTCACCGAGGAGATGTTAGGTGATGTACAGCAAGTTGCCCCTGTGGTGCATACAGGATGTAAATGAGCCTTTATCTCTCTTCCAGCACCACCACGCAGATTCGATCTAGGACAGCGGAGTTAACTCTCTATGGCCCCTCAGGCCTCCAATAACAAGCTGCAGCTGTTCTCATTCACTGAGAAGGTATATAGCTATTCATCTCGGTGGTGCGTAAAATACATAAATTATCCTTTATCGCTCTTCCAGCACACCAATGCAGATCTTGTCAAGGACAGCGGCGTTTACTCAACATAGCAGATCATATGGAGGACAGTGGCGTTCACTCGCTATGGCCTGACCGGCCTACAGTACGGAGCAGCAGCTGTTCTCATTCACTCAGGAGATAGTCCCTGATATAGGGCGACTTACCCCGCTGGTGCCTACAGGACAGGTGAGCCTTTATCTCTCTTCCAGCAACACAGAGCACATCCTACCTCTGAGAACAGCGGGGGTCACTCGCTAAGTCCCAACCAGCGTACATGAACAAGCTGCAGCTGTACTAATTCACCGTGGAGATATTTCCTAATATTTGCTACTTACCCCGCTGGTGCGAAGAGGACACAAATGAGCCTTTATCTCTCTTCCAGAACGCCAACGCCGATTGAATCTACGACAGCGGAGTTTATTCCTATGGCCCCACGATCCTACCCTATCAAGCTGCAGCTGTAATCATTCAGCTCGGAGATATTTCCTGATATACAGCTACTTACCTCCATTGTGCGTGTAGCCTTTATTTCTCTTCCAGCACCTTAAAGCAGATCCCTTCGATAAGAGCGGAGTTCACTCGCAATGGTCCCACCAGGCTACCTTAACAAGCTGCAGCTGTTCTCATTCACCGTGGAGCTATTTCCTGCTATATAATTAGTTACCCCGCTGTGTGAAGAGGACTCAAAGGAGCCTTTATCTCCCTTCCAGTACCCCTAGCCCGATTGAAACTAGGACAGCGGAGTTTATTCGCTATGGCCCCACGAGCCTACCTATCAAGCTGCAGCTGTAATCATTCAGCTCGGAGGTATTTTCTGATATACAGCTACTTACCCGGTGGTGTAGAGAGATTATAAATGAGCCTTGATCACTCTTCCAGCACCACATACCGATCCAATCGAGGACAGAGGAGTTCACTGTCTATGGCCCGCCCGATCAGCCTACTCTAACAAGCTGCAGCTGTTCTCATTCACCGAGGAGATGTTACGTGATGTACAGCTTGTTGCCCGTGTGGTGCATACAGGATGTAAATGAGCCTTTATCTCTCTTCCAGCACCACCACGCAGATTCAATCTAGGACAGCGGAGTTTACTCTTTATATCCCGTCAGGCCTCCAATAACAAGGTGCAGCTGTTCTCATTCACTGAGAAGGTATATAGCTATTCATCTCGGTGGTGCGTAAAATACATAAATTATCCTTTATCGCTCTTCCAGCACACCAATGCAGATCTTGTCAAGGACAGCGGCGTTTACTCAATATAGCAGATCCTATGGAGGACAGTGGCGTTCACTTGCTATGGCCTGACCGGCCTACAGTACGGAGCAGCAGCTGTTCTCATTCACTCAGGAGATAGTCCCTGATATAGGGCGACTTACCCCGCTGGTGCCTACAGGACACGTGAGCCTTTCTCTCTTCCAGCAACACAGAGCACATCCTACCTCTGAGAACAGCGGGGGTCACTCGCTAAGTCCCAACCAGCGTACATGAACAAGCTGCAGCTGTACTCATTCACCGTGGAGATATTTCCTTCTTACCCCGCTGGTGCCTACAGGACCAAATGAGCCGTTATCTCTCTTCCCGAGCACAAATCAGATTCAATCGAGCACCACGGGGTTCACTCGCTATGGCCCGCACCTCCTATCCGACCTAGCTGCATCTGTTCTCATTCTCCGAGGAGATTTCCCAGCTGTCCAGCTACTTACCCCTGTGGTGTTTACAGTACACAAATGCGCCTTTATCTTTCTTCCAGCACCACAAAGGCGAACCTGTGGAGGAAAGCGTCGTTCACTCAATAGGCCACGACCGGCATACTAGACGTAACAAGTTGTAGCTTTCTCATTCTCCCAGGACATATTCCCTGATAGACCGCAACTTACCCGTTGTTGCGAACAGGACATTAATGAGCCTTTATCTCTGTTCCAGCACCACAAAGCAGATCCAATCGAGGACAGCAGAGTTCCCTGGCTATGGCCCGAACGGCCTACTTCAACAAGCCGCAGCTGCTCGGATTCACGACGGATACATTCTGTGATGTACAGGTACTTACCCCGGTGGTGCGTACAGACACAAATGAGCATTTTCTGTCTTCCACCACCACAAAGCATGTCTTCTCTAGAACAGCAGTGTTCAACCGCTGTGGCCTGAAAGATGGCCTGAAGATTCAGCTGTTCTCCTTAGCCGAGGAGATATTTCCTGATGTACCACAACTCACCCCGGTGGTGAGTACAGGTCATAAATGAGCCCTTCTCTATTCCAGCATCACAAAGCAGTTCCAATCGAAGACAGCGGAGTTTTCGCGCTTTGGCCCGAAGGCCTACCCAAACAAGCTGCAGCTGTTCTCATTCACCGAGGAGATATTCCCTGATATACAGATACTTACCTGCGTTGTTCGTACAGTAGATCAGTGAGCCTTTATCTCTCTTCCAGCACCATAAAGCAGATCCTATGGAGAATAGCGGAGTTCACTCGCTATGTCCCGAACAGGCTACCTTAACAAGTTGCAGCTGTTCTCATTCACCGTGGAGCTATTTCCTGCTGGTGACTAGAGGACACAGGTGAACCTTTATCTCTCTTCCAGCAACACTAAGCACATGCTACCTCTGAAAACAGCGGGGGTCACGCGCTAAGACCCGACCTTCGTACATGAACAAGCTGCAGCGGTACTAATTCACCGTGGAGATATTTCCTAATATTTGCTACTTACCCCGCTGGTGCGAAGAGGACACAAATGAGCCTTTATCTCTCTTCCAGCACGCCAACGCCGGTTGAATCTACGACAGCGGAGTTTATTCCTACGGCCCCACGATCCTACCCTATCAAGCTGCAGCTGTAATCATTCAGCTCGGAGATATTTCCTGATATACAGCTACTTACCTCCACAGTGTGTGTAGCCTTTATTTCTCTTCCAGCACCTTAAAGCAGATCCCTTCGATAAGACGCGGAGTTCACTCGCAATGGTCCCACCAGGCCTCCTTAACAAGCTGCAGCTGTTCTCATTCACCGTGGAGCTATTTCCTGCTATATAATTAGTTACCCCGCTGGTGTGAAGAGGACTCAAAGGAGCCTTTATCTCTCTTCCAGTACCCCTAAGCCGATTGAAACTAGGACAGCGGAGTTTATTCGCTATGGCCCCACGAGCCTACCTATCAAGCTGCAGCTGTAATCATTCAGCTCGGAGGTATTTTCTGATATACAGCTACTTACCCGGTGGTGTAGAGAGATTATAAATGAGCCTTGATCACTCTAACAGCACCACATAGCGATCCAATCGAGGACAAAAGAGTTCACTGTGTATGGCCCGCCCGATCAGCCTACTCTAACAAGCTGCAGCTGTTCTCATTCACCGAGGAGATGTTACGTGATGTACAGCTAGTTGCCCCTGTGGTGCATACAGGATGTAAATGAGCCTTTATCTCAATTCCAGCACCACCACGCAGATTCGATCTAGGACAGCGGAGTTTACTCTCTATGGCCGGTCAGGCCTCCAGTAACAAGCTGCAGCTGTTCTCATTCACTGAGAAGGTATATAGCTATTCATCTCGGAGGTGTGTAAAATACATAAATTATCCTTTATCGCTCTTCCAGCACACCAATGCAGATCTTGTCAAGGACAGCGGCGTTTACTCAATATAGCAGATCCTATGGAGGACAGTGGCGTTCACTCGCTATGGCCTGACCGGCGTACAGTACGGAGCAGCAGCTGTTCTCATTCACTCAGGAGATAGTCCCTGATATAGGGCGACTTACCCCGCTGGTGCCTACAGGACACGTGAGCCTTTATCTCTCTTCCAGCAACACAGAGCACATCCTACCTCTAAGAACAGCGGGGGTCACTCGCTAATTCCCAACCAGCGTACATGAACAAGCTGCAGCTGTACTAATTCACCGTGGAGATATTTCCTAATATTTGCTACTTACCCCGCTGGTGCGAAGAGGACACAAATGAGCCTTTATCTCTCTTCCAGCACGCCAACGCCGATTGAATCTACGACAGCGGAGTTTATTCCTATGGCCCCACGATCCTACCCTATCAAGCTGCAGCTGTAATCATTCAGCTCGGAGATATTTCCTGATATACAGCTACTTTCCTCCATTGTGCGTGTAGCCTTTATTTCTCTTCCAGCACCTTAAAGCAGATCCCTTCGATAAGAGCGGTGTTCACTCGCAATGGTCCCACCAGGCTACCTTAACAAGCTGCAGCCGTTCTCATTCACCGTGGAGCTATTTCCTGCTATATAATTAGTTACCCCGCTGGTGTGAAGAGGACTCAAAGGAGCCTTTATCTCCCTTCCAGTACCCCTAGCCCGATTGAAACTAGGATAGCGGAGTTTATTCGCTATGGCCCCACGAGCCTACCTATCTAGCTGCAGCTGTAATCATTCAGCTCGGAGGTATTTTCTGATATACAGCTACTTACCCGGTGGTGTAGAGAGATTATAAATGAGCCTTGATCACTCTTCCACCACCACATAGCGATCCAATCGAGGACAGAGGAGTTCACTGTCTATGGCCCGCCCGATCAGCCTACTCTAACAAGCTGCAGCTGTTCTCATTCACCGAGGAGATGTTACGTGATGTACAGCTTATTGCCCCTGTGGTGCATATAGGATGTAAATGAGCCTTTATCTCTCTTCCAGCACCACCACGCAGATTCAATCTAGGACAGCGGAGTTAACTCTCTATGGCCCCTCAGGCCTCCAATAACAAGCTGCAGCTGTTCTCATTCACTGAGAAGGTATATAGCTATTCATCTCGGTGGTGCGTAAAATACATAAATTATCCTTTATCGCTCTTCCAGCACACCAATGCAGATCT
Source organism: Perognathus longimembris pacificus (assembly GCF_023159225.1). Classification (NCBI taxonomy): domain Eukaryota; kingdom Metazoa; phylum Chordata; class Mammalia; order Rodentia; family Heteromyidae; genus Perognathus; species Perognathus longimembris. The sequence goes on along the minus strand of NW_025959225.1, from coordinate 27,675 downwards.
TGTCAAGGACATCGGCGTTTATTCAATATAGCAGATCCTATGGAGGACAGTGGCGTTCACTTGCTATGGCCTGACCGGCCTACAGTACGGAGCAGCAGCTGTTCTCATTCACTCAGGAGATAGTCCCTGATATAGGGCGACTTACCCCGCTGGTGCCTACAGGACACGTGAGCCTTTATCTCTCTTCCAGCAACACAGAGCACATCCTACCTCTGAGAACAGCGGGGGTCACTCGCTAAGTCCCAACCAGCGTACATGAACAAGCTGCAGCTGTACTAATTCACCGTGGAGATATTTCCTAATATTTGCTACTTACCCCGCTGGTGCGAAGAGGACACAAATGAGCCTTTATCTCTCTTCCAGCACGCCAACGCCGATTGAATCTACGACAGCGGAGTTTATTCCTATGGCCCCACGATCCTACCATATCAAGCTTCAGCTGTAATCATTCAGCTCGGAGATATTTCCTGATATACAGCTACTTTCCTCCATTGTGCGTGTAGCCTTTATTTCTCTTCCAGCACCTTAAAGCAGATCCCTTCGATAAGAGCGGAGTTCACTCGCAATGGTCCCACCAGGCTACCTTAACAAGCTGCAGCTGTTCTCATTCACCGTGGAGCTATTTCCTGCTATATAATTAGTTACCCCGCTGGTGTGAAGAGGACTCAACGGAGCCTTTATCTCCCTTCCAGTACCCCTAGCCCGATTGAAACTAGGACAGCGGAGTTTATTCGCTATGGCACCACGAGCCTACCTATCTAGCTGCAGCTGTAATCATTCAGCTCGGAGGTATTTTCTGATATACAGCTACTTACCCGGTGGTGTAGAGAGATTATAAATGAGCCTTGATCACTCTTCCAGCACCACATAGCGATCCAATCGAGGACAGAGGAGTTCACTGTCTATCGCCCGCCCGATCAGCCTACTCTAACAAGCTGCAGCTGTTCTCATTCACCGAGGAGATGTTACGTGATGTACAGCTAGTTGCCCCTGTGGTGCGTACAGGATGTAAATGAGCCTTTATCTCTCTTCCAGCACCACCACGCAGATTCAATCTAGGACAGCGGAGTTAACTCTCTATGGCCCCTCAGGCCTCCAATAACAAGCTGCAGCTGTTCTCATTCACTGAGAAGGTATATAGCTATTCATCTCGGTGGTGCGTAAAATACATAAATTATCCTTTATCGCTCTTCCAGCACACCAATGCAGATCTTGTCAAGGACAGCGGCGTTTACTCAATATAGCAGATCCTATGGAGGACAGTGGCGTTCACTCGCTATGGCCTGACCGGCCTACAGTACGGAGCAGCAGCTGTTCTCATTCACTCAGGAGATAGTCCTTGATATAGGGCGACTTACCCCGCTGGTGCCTACAGGACAGGTGAGCCTTTATCTCTCTTCCAGCAACACAGAGCACATCCTACCTCTGAGAACAGCGGGGGTCACTCGCTAAGTCCCAACCAGCGTACATGAACAAGCTGCAGCTGTACTTATTCACCGTGGAGATATTTCCTAATATTTGCTACTTACCCCGCTGGTGCGAAGAGGACACAAATGAGCCTTTATCTCTCTTCCAGCACGCCAACGCCGATTGAATCTACGACAGCGGAGTTTATTCCCTATGGCCCCAAGATCCTACCCTATCAAGCTGAAGCTGTAATAATTCAGCTCGCAGATATTTCCTGATACACAGCTACTTACCCGGTGGTGTAGAGAGATTATAAATGAGCCTTGATCACTGTTCCAGCACAACATAGCGATCCAATCGAGGACAGAGGAGTTCACTGTCTATGGCCCGCCGGATCAGCCTACTCTAACAAGATGCAGCTGTTCTCATTCACCGAGGAGATGTTACTTGATGTACAGCTTATTGCCGCTGTGGTGCATACAGGATGTAAATGAGCCTTTATCTCTCTTCCAGCACCACCACGCAGATTCAATCTAGGACAGCGGAGTTTACTCTCTATATCCCGTCAGGCCTCCAATAACAAGGTGCAGCTGTTCTCATTCACTGAGAAGGTATATAGCTATTCATCTCGGTGGTGCGTAAAATACATAAATTATCCTTTATCGCTCTTCCAGCACACCAATGCAGATCTTGTCAAGGACAGCGGCGTTTACTCAATATAGCAGATCCTATGGAGGACAGTGGCGTTCACTTGCTATGGCCTGACCGGCCTACAGTACGGAGCAGCAGCTGTTCTCATTCACTCAGGAGATAGTCCCTGATATAGGGCGACTTACCCCGCTGGTGCCTACAGGACACGTGAGCCTTTCTCTCTTCCAGCAACACAGAGCACATCCTACCTCTGAGAACAGCGGGGGTCACTCGCTAAGTCCCAACCAGCGTACATGAACAAGCTGCAGCTGTACTCATTCACCGTGGAGATATTTCCTTCTTACCCCGCTGGTGCCTACAGGACCAAATGAGCCGTTATCTCTCTTCCCGAGCACAAATCAGATTCAATCGAGCACCACGGTGTTCACTCGCTATGGCCCGCACCTCCTATCCGACCTAGCTGCATCTGTTCTCATTCTCCGAGGAGATTTCCCAGCTGTCCAGCTACTTACCCCTGTGGTGTTTACAGTACACAAATGCGCCTTTATCTTTCTTCCAGCACCACAAAGGCGAACCTGTGGAGGAAAGCGTCGTTCACTCAATAGGCCACGACCGGCATACTAGACGTAACAAGTTGTAGCTGTTCTCATTCTCCCAGGACATATTCCCTGATAGACCGCAACTTACCCGTTGTTGCGAACAGGACATTAATGAGCCTTTATCTCTGTTCCAGCACCACAAAGCAGATCCAATCGAGGACAGCAGAGTTCCCTGGCTATGGCCCGAACGGCCTACTTCAACAAGCCGCAGCTGCTCGGATTCACGACGGATACATTCTGTGATGTACAGGTACTTACCCCGGTGGTGCGTACAGACACAAATGAGCATTTTCTGTCTTCCACCACCACAAAGCATGTCTTCTCTAGAACAGCAGTGTTCAACCGCTGTGGCCTGAAAGATGGCCTGAAGATTCAGCTGTTCTCCTTAGCCGAGGAGATATTTCCTGATGTACCACAACTCACCCCGGTGGTGAGTACAGGTCATAAATGAGCCCTTCTCTATTCCAGCATCACAAAGCAGTTCCAATCGAAGACAGCGGAGTTTTCGCGCTTTGGCCCGAAGGCCTACCCAAACAAGCTGCAGCTGTTCTCATTCACCGAGGAGATATTCCCTGATATACAGATACTTACCTGCGTTGTTCGTACAGTAGATCAGTGAGCCTTTATCTCTCTTCCAGCACCATAAAGCAGATCCTATGGAGAATAGCGGAGTTCACTCGCTATGTCCCGACCAGGCTACCTTAACAAGTTGCAGCTGTTCTCATTCTCCGTGGAGCTATTTCCTGCTGGTGACTAGATGACACAGGTGAACCTTTATCTCTCTTCCAGCAACACTAAGCACATGCTACCTCTGAAAACAGCGGGGGTCACGCGCTAAGACCCGACCTTCTTACATGAACAAGCTGCAGCGGTACTAATTCACCGTGGAGATATTTCCTAATATTTGCTACTTACCCCGCTGGTGCGAAGAGAACACAAATGAGCCTTTATCTCTCTTCCAGCACGCCAACGCCTGTTGAATCTACGACAGCGGAGTTTATTCCTACGGCCCCACGATCCTACCCTATCAAGCTGCAGCTGTAATCATTCAGCTCGGAGATATTTCCTGATATACAGCTACTTAACTCCATTGTGTGTGTAGCCTTTATTTCTCTTCCAGCACCTTAAAGCAGATCCCTTCGATAAGACGCGGAGTTCACTCGCAATGGTCCCACCAGGCCTCCTTAACAAGCTGCAGCTGTTCTCATTCACCGTGGAGCTATTTCCTGGTATATAATTAGTTACCCCGCTGGTGTGAAGAGGACTCAAAGGAGCCTTTATCTCTCTTCCAGCACGCCAACGCCGGTTGAATCTACGACAGCGGAATTTATTCCTATGGTCCCACGATCCTACCCTATCAAGCTGCAGCGGTTCTCATTCACCGAGGAGATATTTCCTGATATATCCCTTCTGAAAGGATAATGTACTGGGAACTCCTCAGCATAATCTGATTTGTGGTGAGGGGAGAGAGATAAAAGCTTGTTTAGGAACGACATGAGCATGCTGCATAGGCAGCTGTTTATCAGTAAATATCTCCACTGAGATTAAGAAAAGCAGTAGCTTAATAAATTAAGTACTTCCTGGTATGGTTACTGTACTGGTAACTCCCCAAAAGAATCTGGATTGTGGTGAGGGAACAGAGAAAAAAGCTCATTTAGGACCTGCACTTACGAAGGGGGTAGGCAGCTGTATATCAGGGAGTATCGATTCTGAGAATAAAAACAGCTGGAGCTTGTTAAGGTAATTACACAGGGGAAAGGATAATGTACTGGGAACTCCTCAGAAGAATCTGATTTGTGGTGAGGGGAGAGAGATAAAAGCTCATTTAGGAACGACATGAACATGCTGCGTAGGTAGCTGTTCATCAGTAAATATCTCCACTGAGATTAAGAAAAGCAGTAGCTTAATAAATTAAGTACTTCCTGGTATGGTTACTGTACTGGTAACTCCCCAAAAGAATCTGGATTGTGGTGAGGGAACAGAGAAAAAAGCTCATTTAGGACCTGCACTTACGAAGGGGGTAGGCAGCTGTATATCAGGGAGTAAACCTTCTGAGAATAAAAACAGCTGGAGCTTGTTAAGGTAATTACACAGGGGAAAGGATAATGTACTGGGAACTCCTCAGAAGAATCTGATTTGTGGTGAGGGGAGAGAGATAAAAGCTCATTTAGGAACGACATGAACATGCTGCGTAGGTAGCTGTATATCAGTAAATATCTCCACTGAGATTAAGAAAAGCAGTAGCTTAATAAATTAAGTACTTCCTGGTATGGATACTGTACTGGTAACTCCCCAAAAGAATCTGGATTGTGGTGAGGGAACAGAGAAAAAAGCTCATTTAGGACCTGCACTTACGAAGGGGGTAGGCAGCTGTATATCAGGGAGTAAACCTTCTGAGAATAAAAACAGCTGGAGCTTGTTAAGGTAATTACACAGGGGAAAGGATAATGTACTGGGAACTCCTCAGAAGAATCTGATTTGTGGTGAGGGGAGAGAGATAAAAGCTCATTTAGGAACGACATGAACATGCTGCGTAGGTAGCTGTTTATCAGTAAATATCTCCACTGAGATTAAGAAAAGCAGTAGCTTAATAAATTAAGTACTTCCTGCTATGGTTACTGTACTGGTAACTCCCCAAAAGAATCTGGATTGTGGTGAGGGAACAGAGAAAAAAGCTCATTTAGGACCTGCACTTACGAAGGGGGTAGGCAGCTGTATATCAGGGAGTAAACCTTCTGAGAATAAAAACAGCTGGAGCTTGTTAAGGTAATTACACAGGGGAAAGGATAATGTACTGGGAACTCCTCAGAAGAATCTGATTTGTGGTGAGGGGAGAGAGATAAAAGCTCATTTAGGAACGACATGAACATGCTGCGTAGGTAGCTGTTTATCAGTAAATATCTCCACTGAGATTAAGAAAAGCAGTAGCTTAATAAATTAAGTACTTCCTGGTATGGTACTGTACTGGTAACTCCCCAAAAGAATCTGGATTGTGGTGAGGGAACAGAGAAAAAAGCTCATTTAGGACCTGCACTTACGAAGGGGGCAGGCAGCTGTATATCAGGGAGTAAACCTTCTGAGAATAAAAACAGCTGGAGCTTGTTAAGGTAATTACACAGGGGAAAGGATAATGTACTGGGAACTCCTCAGAAGAATCTGATTTGTGGTGAGGGGAGAGAGATAAAAGCTCATTTAGGAACGACATGAACATGCTGCGTAGGTAGCTGTTTATCAGTAAATATCTCCACTGAGATTAAGAAAAGCAGTAGCTTAATAAATTAAGTACTTCCTGCTATGGATACTGTACTGGTAACTCCCCAAAAGAATCTGGATTGTGGTGAGGGAACAGAGAAAAAAGCTCATTTAGGACCTGCACTTACGAAGGTAGGCAGCTGTATATCAGGGAGTAAACCTTCTGAGAATAAAAACAGCTGGAGCTTGTTAAGGTAATTACACAGGGGAAAGGATAATGTACTGGGAACTCCTCAGAAGAATCTGATTTGTGGTGAGGGGAGAGAGATAAAAGCTCATTTAGGAACGACATGAACATGCTGCGTAGGTAGCTGTTTATCAGTAAATATCTCCACTGAGATTAAGAAAAGCAGTAGCTTAATAAATTAAGTACTTCCTGCTATGGATACTGCACTGGTAACTCCCCAAAAGAATCTGGATTGTGGTGAGGGAACAGAGAAAAAAGCTCATTTAGGACCTGCACTTACGAAGGGGGTAGGCAGCTGTATATCAGGGAGTAAACCTTCTGAGAATAAAAACAGCTGGAGCTTGTTAAGGTAATTACACAGGGGAAAGGATAATGTACTGGGAACTCCTCAGAAGAATCTGATTTGTGGTGAGGGGAGAGAGATAAAAGCTCATTTAGGAACGACATGAACATGCTGCGTAGGTAGCTGTTTATCAGTAAATATCTCCACTGAGATTAAGAAAAGCAGTAGCTTAATAAATTAAGTACTTCCTGCTATGGATACTGCACTGGTAACTCCCCAAAAGAATCTGGATTGTGGTGAGGGAACAGAGAAAAAAGCTCATTTAGGACCTGCACTTACGAAGGGGGTAGGCAGCTGTATATCAGGGAGTAAACCTTCTGAGAATAAAAACAGCTGGAGCTTGTTAAGGTAATTACACAGGGGAAAGGATAATGTACTGGGAACTCCTCAGAAGAATCTGATTTGTGGTGAGGGGAGAGAGATAAAAGCTCATTTAGGAACGACATGAACATGCTGCGTAGGTAGCTGTTTATCAGTAAATATCTCCACTGAGATTAAGAAAAGCAGTAGCTTAATAAATTAAGTACTTCCTGGTATGGTTACTGTACTGGTAGCTCCCCAAAAGAATCTGGATTGTGGTGAGGGAACAGAGAAAAAAGCTCATTTAGGACCTGCACTTACGAAGGGGGTAGGCAGCTGTACATCAGGGAGTAAACCTTCTGAGAATAAAAACAGCTGGAGCTTGTTAAGGTAATTACACAGGGGAAAGGATAATGTACTGGGAACTCCTCAGAAGAATCTGATTTGTGGTGAGGGGAGAGAGATAAAAGCTCATTTAGGAACGACATGAACATGCTGCGTAGGTAGCTGTTTATCAGTAAATATCTCCACTGAGATTAAGAAAAGCAGTAGCTTAATAAATTAAGTACTTCCTGCTATGGATACTGCACTGGTAACTCCCCAAAAGAATCTGGATTGTGGTGAGGGAACAGAGAAAAAAGCTCATTTAGGACCTGCACTTACGAAGGGGGCAGGCAGCTGTATATCAGGGAGTAAACCTTCTGAGAATAAAAACAGCTGGAGCTTGTTAAGGTAATTACACAGGGGAAAGGATAATGTACTGGGAACTCCTCAGAAGAATCTGATTTGTGGTGAGGGGAGAGAGATAAAAGCTCATTTAGGAACGACATGAACATGCTGCGTAGGTAGCTGTTTATCAGTAAATATCTCCACTGAGATTAAGAAAAGCAGTAGCTTAATAAATTAAGTACTTCCTGGTATGGATACTGTACTGGTAACTCCCCAAAAGAATCTGGATTGTGGTGAGGGAACAGAGAAAAAAGCTCATTTAGGACCTGCACTTACGAAGGGGGCAGGCAGCTGTATATCAGGGAGTAAACCTTCTGAGAATAAAAACAGCTGGAGCTTGTTAAGGTAATTACACAGGGGAAAGGATAATGTACTGGGAACTCCTCAGAAGAATCTGATTTGTGGTGAGGGGAGAGAGATAAAAGCTCATTTAGGAACGACATGAACATGCTGCGTAGGTAGCTGTTTATCAGTAAATATCTCCACTGAGATTAAGAAAAGCAGTAGCTTAATAAATTAAGTACTTCCTGGTATGGATACTGTACTGGTAGCTCCCCAAAAGAATCTGGATTGTGGTGAGGGAACAGAGAAAAAAGCTCATTTAGGACCTGCACTTACGAAGGGGGTAGGCAGCTGTACATCAGGGAGTAAACCTTCTGAGAATAAAAACAGCTGGAGCTTGTTAAGGTAATTACACAGGGGAAAGGATAATGTACTGGGAACTCCTCAGAAGAATCTGATTTGTGGTGAGGGGAGAGAGATAAAAGCTCATTTAGGAACGACATGAACATGCTGCGTAGGTAGCTGTTTATCAGTAAATATCTCCACTGAGATTAAGAAAAGCAGTAGCTTAATAAATTAAGTACTTCCTGGTATGGTTACTGTACTGGTAACTCCCCAAAAGAATCTGGATTGTGGTGAGGGAACAGAGAAAAAAGCTCATTTAGGACCTGCACTTACGAAGGGGGTAGGCAGCTGTATATCAGGGAGTAAACCTTCTGAGAATAAAAACAGCTGGAGCTTGTTAAGGTAATTACACAGGGGAAAGGATAATGTACTGGGAACTCCTCAGAAGAATCTGATTTGTGGTGAGGGGAGAGAGATAAAAGCTCATTTAGGAACGACATGAACATGCTGCGTAGGTAGCTGTTTATCAGTAAATATCTCCACTGAGATTAAGAAAAGCAGTAGCTTAATAAATTAAGTACTTCCTGGTATGGTACTGTACTGGTAACTCCCCAAAAGAATCTGGATTGTGGTGAGGGAACAGAGAAAAAAGCTCATTTAGGACCTGCACTTACGAAGGGGGTAGGCAGCTGTACATCAGGGAGTAAACCTTCTGAGAATAAAAACAGCTGGAGCTTGTTAAGGTAATTACACAGGGGAAAGGATAATGTACTGGGAACTCCTCAGAAGAATCTGATTTGTGGTGAGGGGAGAGAGATAAAAGCTCATTTAGGAACGACATGAACATGCTGCGTAGGTAGCTGTTTATCAGTAAATATCTCCACTGAGATTAAGAAAAGCAGTAGCTTAATAAATTAAGTACTTCCTGGTATGGTTACTGTACTGGTAACTCCCCAAAAGAATCTGGATTGTGGTGAGGGAACAGAGAAAAAAGCTCATTTAGGACCTGCACTTACGAAGGGGGTAGGCAGCTGTATATCAGGGAGTAAACCTTCTGAGAATAAAAACAGCTGGAGCTTGTTAAGGTAATTACACAGGGGAAAGGATAATGTACTGGGAACTCCTCAGAAGAATCTGATTTGTGGTGAGGGGAGAGAGATAAAAGCTCATTTAGGAACGACATGAACATGCTGCGTAGGTAGCTGTTTATCAGTAAATATCTCCACTGAGATTAAGAAAAGCAGTAGCTTAATAAATTAAGTACTTCCTGCTATGGATACTGCACTGGTAACTCCCCAAAAGAATCTGGATTGTGGTGAGGGAACAGAGAAAAAAGCTCATTTAGGACCTGCACTTACGAAGGGGGCAGGCAGCTGTATATCAGGGAGTAAACCTTCTGAGAATAAAAACAGCTGGAGCTTGTTAAGGTAATTACACAGGGGAAAGGATAATGTACTGGGAACTCCTCAGAAGAATCTGATTTGTGGTGAGGGGAGAGAGATAAAAGCTCATTTAGGAACGACATGAACATGCTGCGTAGGTAGCTGTTTATCAGTAAATATCTCCACTGAGATTAAGAAAAGCAGTAGCTTAATAAATTAAGTACTTCCTGGTATGGTACTGTACTGGTAACTCCCCAAAAGAATCTGGATTGTGGTGAGGGAACAGAGAAAAAAGCTCATTTAGGACCTGCACTTACGAAGGGGGCAGGCAGCTGTATATCAGGGAGTAAACCTTCTGAGAATAAAAACAGCTGGAGCTTGTTAAGGTAATTACACAGGGGAAAGGATAATGTACTGGGAACTCCTCAGAAGAATCTGATTTGTGGTGAGGGGAGAGAGATAAAAGCTCATTTAGGAACGACATGAACATGCTGCGTAGGTAGCTGTTTATCAGTAAATATCTCCACTGAGATTAAGAAAAGCAGTAGCTTAATAAATTAAGTACTTCCTGGTATGGTACTGTACTGGTAACTCCCCAAAAGAATCTGGATTGTGGTGAGGGAACAGAGAAAAAAGCTCATTTAGGACCTGCACTTACGAAGGGGGTAGGCAGCTGTATATCAGGGAGTAAACCTTCTGAGAATAAAAACAGCTGGAGCTTGTTAAGGTAATTACACAGGGGAAAGGATAATGTACTGGGAACTCCTCAGAAGAATCTGATTTGTGGTGAGGGGAGAGAGATAAAAGCTCATTTAGGAACGACATGAACATGCTGCGTAGGTAGCTGTTTATCAGTAAATATCTCCACTGAGATTAAGAAAAGCAGTAGCTTAATAAATTAAGTACTTCCTGCTATGGATACTGCACTGGTAACTCCCCAAAAGAATCTGGATTGTGGTGAGGGAACAGAGAAAAAAGCTCATTTAGGACCTGCACTTACGAAGGAGGCAGCTGTATATCAGGGAGTAAACCTTCTGAGAATAAAAACAGCTGGAGCTTGTTAAGGTAATTACACAGGGGAAAGGATAATGTACTGGGAACTCCTCAGAAGAATCTGATTTGTGGTGAGGGGAGAGAGATAAAAGCTCATTTAGGAACGACATGAACATGCTGCGTAGGTAGCTGTTTATCAGTAAATATCTCCACTGAGATTAAGAAAAGCAGTAGCTTAATAAATTAAGTACTTCCTGGTATGGTTACTGTACTGGTAGCTCCCCAAAAGAATCTGGATTGTGGTGAGGGAACAGAGAAAAAAGCTCATTTAGGACCTGCACTTACGAAGGGGGTAGGCAGCTGTACATCAGGGAGTAAACCTTCTGAGAATAAAAACAGCTGGAGCTTGTTAAGGTAATTACACAGGGGAAAGGATAATGTACTGGGAACTCCTCAGAAGAATCTGATTTGTGGTGAGGGGAGAGAGATAAAAGCTCATTTAGGAACGACATGAACATGCTGCGTAGGTAGCTGTTTATCAGTAAATATCTCCACTGAGATTAAGAAAAGCAGTAGCTTAATAAATTAAGTACTTCCTGCTATGGATACTGCACTGGTAACTCCCCAAAAGAATCTGGATTGTGGTGAGGGAACAGAGAAAAAAGCTCATTTAGGACCTGCACTTACGAAGGGGGCAGGCAGCTGTATATCAGGGAGTAAACCTTCTGAGAATAAAAACAGCTGGAGCTTGTTAAGGTAATTACACAGGGGAAAGGATAATGTACTGGGAACTCCTCAGAAGAATCTGATTTGTGGTGAGGGGAGAGAGATAAAAGCTCATTTAGGAACGACATGAACATGCTGCGTAGGTAGCTGTTTATCAGTAAATATCTCCACTGAGATTAAGAAAAGCAGTAGCTTAATAAATTAAGTACTTCCTGGTATGGTACTGTACTGGTAACTCCCCAAAAGAATCTGGATTGTGGTGAGGGAACAGAGAAAAAAGCTCATTTAGGACCTGCACTTACGAAGGGGGCAGGCAGCTGTATATCAGGGAGTAAACCTTCTGAGAATAAAAACAGCTGGAGCTTGTTAAGGTAATTACACAGGGGAAAGGATAATGTACTGGGAACTCCTCAGAAGAATCTGATTTGTGGTGAGGGGAGAGAGATAAAAGCTCATTTAGGAACGACATGAACATGCTGCGTAGGTAGCTGTTTATCAGTAAATATCTCCACTGAGATTAAGAAAAGCAGTAGCTTAATAAATTAAGTACTTCCTGGTATGGTACTGTACTGGTAGCTCCCCAAAAGAATCTGGATTGTGGTGAGGGAACAGAGAAAAAAGCTCATTTAGGACCTGCACTTACGAAGGGGGTAGGCAGCTGTACATCAGGGAGTAAACCTTCTGAGAATAAAAACAGCTGGAGCTTGTTAAGGTAATTACACAGGGGAAAGGATAATGTACTGGGAACTCCTCAGAAGAATCTGATTTGTGGTGAGGGGAGAGAGATAAAAGCTCATTTAGGAACGACATGAACATGCTGCGTAGGTAGCTGTTTATCAGTAAATATCTCCACTGAGATTAAGAAAAGCAGTAGCTTAATAAATTAAGTACTTCCTGCTATGGATACTGCACTGGTAACTCCCCAAAAGAATCTGGATTGTGGTGAGGGAACAGAGAAAAAAGCTCATTTAGGACCTGCACTTACGAAGGGGGCAGGCAGCTGTATATCAGGGAGTAAACCTTCTGAGAATAAAAACAGCTGGAGCTTGTTAAGGTAATTACACAGGGGAAAGGATAATGTACTGGGAACTCCTCAGAAGAATCTGATTTGTGGTGAGGGGAGAGAGATAAAAGCTCATTTAGGAACGACATGAACATGCTGCGTAGGTAGCTGTTTATCAGTAAATATCTCCACTGAGATTAAGAAAAGCAGTAGCTTAATAAATTAAGTACTTCCTGGTATGGTACTGTACTGGTAGCTCCCCAAAAGAATCTGGATTGTGGTGAGGGAACAGAGAAAAAAGCTCATTTAGGACCTGCACTTACGAAGGGGGTAGGCAGCTGTACATCAGGGAGTAAACCTTCTGAGAATAAAAACAGCTGGAGCTTGTTAAGGTAATTACACAGGGGAAAGGATAATGTACTGGGAACTCCTCAGAAGAATCTGATTTGTGGTGAGGGGAGAGAGATAAAAGCTCATTTAGGAACGACATGAACATGCTGCGTAGGTAGCTGTTTATCAGTAAATATCTCCACTGAGATTAAGAAAAGCAGTAGCTTAATAAATTAAGTACTTCCTGCTATGGATACTGCACTGGTAACTCCCCAAAAGAATCTGGATTGTGGTGAGGGAACAGAGAAAAAAGCTCATTTAGGACCTGCACTTACGAAGGGGGCAGGCAGCTGTATATCAGGGAGTAAACCTTCTGAGAATAAAAACAGCTGGAGCTTGTTAAGGTAATTACACAGGGGAAAGGATAATGTACTGGGAACTCCTCAGAAGAATCTGATTTGTGGTGAGGGGAGAGAGATAAAAGCTCATTTAGGAACGACATGAACATGCTGCGTAGGTAGCTGTTTATCAGTAAATATCTCCACTGAGATTAAGAAAAGCAGTAGCTTAATAAATTAAGTACTTCCTGGTATGGATACTGTACTGGTAACTCCCCAAAAGAATCTGGATTGTGGTGAGGGAACAGAGAAAAAAGCTCATTTAGGACCTGCACTTACGAAGGGGGCAGGCAGCTGTATATCAGGGAGTAAACCTTCTGAGAATAAAAACAGCTGGAGCTTGTTAAGGTAATTACACAGGGGAAAGGATAATGTACTGGGAACTCCTCAGAAGAATCTGATTTGTGGTGAGGGGAGAGAGATAAAAGCTCATTTAGGAACGACATGAACATGCTGCGTAGGTAGCTGTTTATCAGTAAATATCTCCACTGAGATTAAGAAAAGCAGTAGCTTAATAAATTAAGTACTTCCTGGTATGGTTACTGTACTGGTAGCTCCCCAAAAGAATCTGGATTGTGGTGAGGGAACAGAGAAAAAAGCTCATTTAGGACCTGCACTTACGAAGGGGGTAGGCAGCTGTACATCAGGGAGTAAACCTTCTGAGAATAAAAACAGCTGGAGCTTGTTAAGGTAATTACACAGGGGAAAGGATAATGTACTGGGAACTCCTCAGAAGAATCTGATTTGTGGTGAGGGGAGAGAGATAAAAGCTCATTTAGGAACGACATGAACATGCTGCGTAGGTAGCTGTTTATCAGTAAATATCTCCACTGAGATTAAGAAAAGCAGTAGCTTAATAAATTAAGTACTTCCTGGTATGGTACTGTACTGGTAACTCCCCAAAAGAATCTGGATTGTGGTGAGGGAACAGAGAAAAAAGCTCATTTAGGACCTGCACTTACGAAGGGGGCAGGCAGCTGTATATCAGGGAGTAAACCTTCTGAGAATAAAAACAGCTGGAGCTTGTTAAGGTAATTACACAGGGGAAAGGATAATGTACTGGGAACTCCTCAGAAGAATCTGATTTGTGGTGAGGGGAGAGAGATAAAAGCTCATTTAGGAACGACATGAACATGCTGCGTAGGTAGCTGTTTATCAGTAAATATCTCCACTGAGATTAAGAAAAGCAGTAGCTTAATAAATTAAGTACTTCCTGGTATGGTACTGTACTGGTAACTCCCCAAAAGAATCTGGATTGTGGTGAGGGAACAGAGAAAAAAGCTCATTTAGGACCTGCACTTACGAAGGGGGCAGGCAGCTGTATATCAGGGAGTAAACCTTCTGAGAATAAAAACAGCTGGAGCTTGTTAAGGTAATTACACAGGGGAAAGGATAATGTACTGGGAACTCCTCAGAAGAATCTGATTTGTGGTGAGGGGAGAGAGATAAAAGCTCATTTAGGAACGACATGAACATGCTGCGTAGGTAGCTGTTTATCAGTAAATATCTCCACTGAGATTAAGAAAAGCAGTAGCTTAATAAATTAAGTACTTCCTGGTATGGTTACTGTACTGGTAGCTCCCCAAAAGAATCTGGATTGTGGTGAGGGAACAGAGAAAAAAGCTCATTTAGGACCTGCACTTACGAAGGGGGTAGGCAGCTGTATATCAGGGAGTAAACCTTCTGAGAATAAAAACAGCTGGAGCTTGTTAAGGTAATTACACAGGGGAAAGGATAATGTACTGGGAACTCCTCAGAAGAATCTGATTTGTGGTGAGGGGAGAGAGATAAAAGCTCATTTAGGAACGACATGAACATGCTGCGTAGGTAGCTGTTTATCAGTAAATATCTCCACTGAGATTAAGAAAAGCAGTAGCTTAATAAATTAAGTACTTCCTGCTATGGATACTGCACTGGTAACTCCCCAAAAGAATCTGGATTGTGGTGAGGGAACAGAGAAAAAAGCTCATTTAGGACCTGCACTTACGAAGGGGGCAGGCAGCTGTATATCAGGGAGTAAACCTTCTGAGAATAAAAACAGCTGGAGCTTGTTAAGGTAATTACACAGGGGAAAGGATAATGTACTGGGAACTCCTCAGAAGAATCTGATTTGTGGTGAGGGGAGAGAGATAAAAGCTCATTTAGGAACGACATGAACATGCTGCGTAGGTAGCTGTTTATCAGTAAATATCTCCACTGAGATTAAGAAAAGCAGTAGCTTAATAAATTAAGTACTTCCTGGTATGGTACTGTACTGGTAGCTCCCCAAAAGAATCTGGATTGTGGTGAGGGAACAGAGAAAAAAGCTCATTTAGGACCTGCACTTACGAAGGGGGCAGGCAGCTGTATATCAGGGAGTAAACCTTCTGAGAATAAAAACAGCTGGAGCTTGTTAAGGTAATTACACAGGGGAAAGGATAATGTACTGGGAACTCCTCAGAAGAATCTGATTTGTGGTGAGGGGAGAGAGATAAAAGCTCATTTAGGAACGACATGAACATGCTGCGTAGGTAGCTGTTTATCAGTAAATATCTCCACTGAGATTAAGAAAAGCAGTAGCTTAATAAATTAAGTACTTCCTGGTATGGTTACTGTACTGGTAGCTCCCCAAAAGAATCTGGATTGTGGTGAGGGAACAGAGAAAAAAGCTCATTTAGGACCTGCACTTACGAAGGGGGTAGGCAGCTGTATATCAGGGAGTAAACCTTCTGAGAATAAAAACAGCTGGAGCTTGTTAAGGTAATTACACAGGGGAAAGGATAATGTACTGGGAACTCCTCAGAAGAATCTGATTTGTGGTGAGGGGAGAGAGATAAAAGCTCATTTAGGAACGACATGAACATGCTGCGTAGGTAGCTGTTTATCAGTAAATATCTCCACTGAGATTAAGAAAAGCAGTAGCTTAATAAATTAAGTACTTCCTGCTATGGATACTGCACTGGTAACTCCCCAAAAGAATCTGGATTGTGGTGAGGGAACAGAGAAAAAAGCTCATTTAGGACCTGCACTTACGAAGGGGGCAGGCAGCTGTATATCAGGGAGTAAACCTTCTGAGAATAAAAACAGCTGGAGCTTGTTAAGGTAATTACACAGGGGAAAGGATAATGTACTGGGAACTCCTCAGAAGAATCTGATTTGTGGTGAGGGGAGAGAGATAAAAGCTCATTTAGGAACGACATGAACATGCTGCGTAGGTAGCTGTTTATCAGTAAATATCTCCACTGAGATTAAGAAAAGCAGTAGCTTAATAAATTAAGTACTTCCTGGTATGGTTACTGTACTGGTAGCTCCCCAAAAGAATCTGGATTGTGGTGAGGGAACATAGAAAAAAGCTCATTTAGGACCTGCACTTACGAAGGGGGTAGGCAGCTGTACATCAGGGAGTAAACCTTCTGAGAATAAAAACAGCTGGAGCTTGTTAAGGTAATTACACAGGGGAAAGGATAATGTACTGGGAACTCCTCAGAAGAATCTGATTTGTGGTGAGGGGAGAGAGATAAAAGCTCATTTAGGAACTACATGAACATGCTGCGTAGGTAGCTGTTTATCAGTAAATATCTCCACTGAGCTTAAGAAAAGCAGTAGCTTAATAAATTAAGTACTTCCTGCTATGGATACTGCACTGGTAACTAACCAAAAGAATTTGGATTGTGGTGAGGGAACAGAGAAAAAAGCTCATTTAGGACCTGCACTTACGAAGGGGGCAGGAAGCTGTATATCAGGGAGTAAACCTTCTGAGAATAAAAACAGCTGGAGCTTGTTAAGGTAATTACACAGGGGAAAGGATAATGTACTGGGAACTCCTCAGAAGAATCTGATTTGTGGTGAGGGGAGAGAGATAAAAGCTCATTTAGGAACGACATGAACATGCTGCGTAGGTAGCTGTTTATCAGTAAATATCTCTACGGAGATTAAGAAAAGCAGTAGCTTAATAAATTAAGTACTTCCTGGTATGGTCACTGTACTGGTAGCTCCCCAAAAGAATCTGGATTGTGGTGAGGGAACAGAGAAAAAAGCTCATTTAGGACCTGCACTTACGAAGGGGGCAGGCAGCTGTATATCAGGGAGTAAACCTTCTGAGAATAAAAACAGCTGGAGCTTGTTAAGGTAATTACACAGGGGAAAGGATAATGTACTGGGAACTCCTCAGAAGAATCTGATTTGTGGTGAGGGGAGAGAGATAAAAGCTCATTTAGGAACGACATGAACATGCTGCGTAGGTAGCTGTTTATCAGTAAATATCTCCACTGAGATTAAGAAAAGTAGTAGCTTAATAAATTAAGTACTTCCTGGTATGGTTACTGTACTGGTAGCTCCCCAAAAGAATCTGGATTGTGGTGAGGGAACAGAGAAAAAAGCTCATTTAGGACCTGCACTTACGAAGGGGGTAGGCAGCTGTACATCAGGGAGTAAAACTTCTGAGAATAAAAACAGCTGGAGCTTGTTAAGGTAATTACACAGGGGAAAGGATAATGTACTGGGAACTCCTCAGAAGAATCTGATTTGTGGTGAGGGGAGAGAGATAAAAGCTCATTTAGGAACGACATGAACATGCTGCGTAGGTAGCTGTTTATCAGTAAATATCTCCACTGAGATTAAGAAAAGCAGTAGCTTAATAAATTAAGTACTTCCTGCTATGGATACTGCACTGGTAACTCCCCAAAAGAATCTGGATTGTGGTGAGGGAACAGAGAAAAAAGCTCATTTAGGACCTGCACTTACGAAGGGGGCAGGCAGCTGTATATCAGGGAGTAAACCTTCTGAGAATAAAAACAGCTGGAGCTTGTTAAGGTAATTACACAGGGGAAAGGATAATGTACTGGGAACTCCTCAGAAGAATCTGATTTGTGGTGAGGGGAGAGAGATAAAAGCTCATTTAGGAACGACATGAACATGCTGCGTAGGTAGCTGTTTATCAGTAAATATCTCCACTGAGATTAAGAAAAGCAGTAGCTTAATAAATTAAGTACTTCCTGGTATGGTTACTGTACTGGTAGCTCCCCAAAAGAATCTGGATTGTGGTGAGGGAACAGAGAAAAAAGCTCATTTAGGACCTGCACTTACGAAGGGGGTAGGCAGCTGTACATCAGGGAGTAAACCTTCTGAGAATAAAAACAGCTGGAGCTTGTTAAGGTAATTACACAGGGGAAAGGATAATGTACTGGGAACTCCTCAGAAGAATCTGATTTGTGGTGAGGGGAGAGAGATAAAAGCTCATTTAGGAACGACATGAACATGCTGCGTAGGTAGCTGTTTATCAGTAAATATCTCCACTGAGATTAAGAAAAGCAGTAGCTTAATAAATTAAGTACTTCCTGCTATGGATACTGCACTGGTAACTCCAAAAGAATTTGGATTGTGGTGAGGGAACAGAGAAAAAAGCTCATTTAGGACCTGCACTTACGAAGGGGGCAGGCAGCTGTATATCAGGGAGTAAACCTTCTGAGAATAAAAACAGCTGGAGCTTGTTAAGGTAATTACACAGGGGAAAGGATAATGTACTGGGAACTCCTCAGAAGAATCTGATTTGTGGTGAGGGGAGAGAGATAAAAGCTCATTTAGGAACGACATGAACATGCTGCGTAGGTAGCTGTTTATCAGTAAATATCTCCACTGAGATTAAGAAAAGCAGTAGCTTAATAAATTAAGTACTTCCTGGTATGGTACTGTACTGGTAGCTCCCCAAAAGAATCTGGATTGTGGTGAGGGAACAGAGAAAAAAGCTCATTTAGGACCTGCACTTACGAAGGGGGCAGGCAGCTGTATATCAGGGAGTAAACCTTCTGAGAATAAAAACAGCTGGAGCTTGTTAAGGTAATTACACAGGGGAAAGGATAATGTACTGGGAACTCCTCAGAAGAATCTGATTTGTGGTGAGGGGAGAGAGATAAAAGCTCATTTAGGAACGACATGAACATGCTGCGTAGGTAGCTGTTTATCAGTAAATATCTCCACTGAGATTAAGAAAAGCAGTAGCTTAATAAATTAAGTACTTCCTGGTATGGTTACTGTACTGGTAGCTCCCCAAAAGAATCTGGATTGTGGTGAGGGAACAGAGAAAAAAGCTCATTTAGGACCTGCACTTACGAAGGGGGTAGGCAGCTGTACATCAGGGAGTAAACCTTCTGAGAATAAAAACAGCTGGAGCTTGTTAAGGTAATTACACAGGGGAAAGGATAATGTACTGGGAACTCCTCAGAAGAATCTGATTTGTGGTGAGGGGAGAGAGATAAAAGCTCATTTAGGAACGACATGAACATGCTGCGTAGGTAGCTGTTTATCAGTAAATATCTCCACTGAGATTAAGAAAAGCAGTAGCTTAATAAATTAAGTACTTCCTGCTATGGATACTGCACTGGTAACTCCCCAAAAGAATCTGGATTGTGGTGAGGGAACAGAGAAAAAAGCTCATTTAGGACCTGCACTTACGAAGGGGGCAGGCAGCTGTATATCAGGGAGTAAACCTTCTGAGAATAAAAACAGCTGGAGCTTGTTAAGGTAATTACACAGGGGAAAGGATAATGTACTGGGAACTCCTCAGAAGAATCTGATTTGTGGTGAGGGGAGAGAGATAAAAGCTCATTTAGGAACGACATGAACATGCTGCGTAGGTAGCTGTTTATCAGTAAATATCTCCACTGAGATTAAGAAAAGCAGTAGCTTAATAAATTAAGTACTTCCTGCTATGGATACTGCACTGGTAACTCCCCAAAAGAATCTGGATTGTGGTGAGGGAACAGAGAAAAAAGCTCATTTAGGACCTGCACTTACGAAGGGGGCAGGCAGCTGTATATCAGGGAGTAAACCTTCTGAGAATAAAAACAGCTGGAGCTTGTTAAGGTAATTACACAGGGGAAAGGATAATGTACTGGGAACTCCTCAGAAGAATCTGATTTGTGGTGAGGGGAGAGAGATAAAAGCTCATTTAGGAACGACATGAACATGCTGCGTAGGTAGCTGTTTATCAGTAAATATCTCCACTGAGATTAAGAAAAGCAGTAGCTTAATAAATTAAGTACTTCCTGGTATGGTTACTGTACTGGTAGCTCCCCAAAAGAATCTGGATTGTGGTGAGGGAACAGAGAAAAAAGCTCATTTAGGACCTGCACTTACGAAGGGGGTAGGCAGCTGTACATCAGGGAGTAAACCTTCTGAGAATAAAAACAGCTGGAGCTTGTTAAGGTAATTACACAGGGGAAAGGATAATGTACTGGGAACTCCTCAGAAGAATCTGATTTGTGGTGAGGGGAGAGAGATAAAAGCTCATTTAGGAACGACATGAACATGCTGCGTAGGTAGCTGTTTATCAGTAAATATCTCCACTGAGATTAAGAAAAGCAGTAGCTTAATAAATTAAGTACTTCCTGCTATGGATACTGCACTGGTAACTCCCCAAAAGAATCTTGGATTGTGGTGAGGGAACAGAGAAAAAAGCTCATTTAGGACCTGCACTTACGAAGGGGGCAGGCAGCTGTATATCAGGGAGTAAACCTTCTGAGAATAAAAACAGCTGGAGCTTGTTAAGGTAATTACACAGGGGAAAGGATAATGTACTGGGAACTCCTCAGAAGAATCTGATTTGTGGTGAGGGGAGAGAGATAAAAGCTCATTTAGGAACGACATGAACATGCTGCGTAGGTAGCTGTTTATCAGTAAATATCTCCACTGAGATTAAGAAAAGCAGTAGCTTAATAAATTAAGTACTTCCTGGTATGGTTACTGTACTGGTAGCTCCCCAAAAGAATCTGGATTGTGGTGAGGGAACAGAGAAAAAAGCTCATTTAGGACCTGCACTTACGAAGGGGGCAGGCAGCTGTATATCAGGGAGTAAACCTTCTGAGAATAAAAACAGCTGGAGCTTGTTAAGGTAATTACACAGGGGAAAGGATAATGTACTGGGAACTCCTCAGAAGAATCTGATTTGTGGTGAGGGGAGAGAGATAAAAGCTCATTTAGGAACGACATGAACATGCTGCGTAGGTAGCTGTTTATCAGTAAATATCTCCACTGAGATTAAGAAAAGCAGTAGCTTAATAAATTAAGTACTTCCTGGTATGGTACTGTACTGGTAGCTCCCCAAAAGAATCTGGATTGTGGTGAGGGAACAGAGAAAAAAGCTCATTTAGGACCTGCACTTACGAAGGGGGTAGGCAGCTGTACATCAGGGAGTAAACCTTCTGAGAATAAAAACAGCTGGAGCTTGTTAAGGTAATTACACAGGGGAAAGGATAATGTACTGGGAACTCCTCAGAAGAATCTGATTTGTGGTGAGGGGAGAGAGATAAAAGCTCATTTAGGAACGACATGAACATGCTGCGTAGGTAGCTGTTTATCAGTAAATATCTCCACTGAGATTAAGAAAAGCAGTAGCTTAATAAATTAAGTACTTCCTGCTATGGATACTGCACTGGTAACTCCCCAAAAGAATCTGGATTGTGGTGAGGGAACAGAGAAAAAAGCTCATTTAGGACCTGCACTTACGAAGGGGGCAGGCAGCTGTATATCAGGGAGTAAACCTTCTGAGAATAAAAACAGCTGGAGCTTGTTAAGGTAATTACACAGGGGAAAGGATAATGTACTGGGAACTCCTCAGAAGAATCTGATTTGTGGTGAGGGGAGAGAGATAAAAGCTCATTTAGGAACGACATGAACATGCTGCGTAGGTAGCTGTTTATCAGTAAATATCTCCACTGAGATTAAGAAAAGCAGTAGCTTAATAAATTAAGTACTTCCTGGTATGGTTACTGTACTGGTAGCTCCCCAAAAGAATCTGGATTGTGGTGAGGGAACATAGAAAAAAGCTCATTTAGGACCTGCACTTACGAAGGGGGTAGGCAGCTGTACATCAGGGAGTAAACCTTCTGAGAATAAAAACAGCTGGAGCTTGTTAAGGTAATTACACAGGGGAAAGGATAATGTACTGGGAACTCCTCAGAAGAATCTGATTTGTGGTGAGGGGAGAGAGATAAAAGCTCATTTAGGAACTACATGAACATGCTGCGTAGGTAGCTGTTTATCAGTAAATATCTCCACTGAGCTTAAGAAAAGCAGTAGCTTAATAAATTAAGTACTTCCTGCTATGGATACTGCACTGGTAACTAACCAAAAGAATTTGGATTGTGGTGAGGGAACAGAGAAAAAAGCTCATTTAGGACCTGCACTTACGAAGGGGGCAGGAAGCTGTATATCAGGGAGTAAACCTTCTGAGAATAAAAACAGCTGGAGCTTGTTAAGGTAATTACACAGGGGAAAGGATAATGTACTGGGAACTCCTCAGAAGAATCTGATTTGTGGTGAGGGGAGAGAGATAAAAGCTCATTTAGGAACGACATGAACATGCTGCGTAGGTAGCTGTTTATCAGTAAATATCTCTACGGAGATTAAGAAAAGCAGTAGCTTAATAAATTAAGTACTTCCTGGTATGGTCACTGTACTGGTAGCTCCCCAAAAGAATCTGGATTGTGGTGAGGGAACAGAGAAAAAAGCTCATTTAGGACCTGCACTTACGAAGGGGGCAGGCAGCTGTATATCAGGGAGTAAACCTTCTGAGAATAAAAACAGCTGGAGCTTGTTAAGGTAATTACACAGGGGAAAGGATAATGTACTGGGAACTCCTCAGAAGAATCTGATTTGTGGTGAGGGGAGAGAGATAAAAGCTCATTTAGGAACGACATGAACATGCTGCGTAGGTAGCTGTTTATCAGTAAATATCTCCACTGAGATTAAGAAAAGCAGTAGCTTAATAAATTAAGTACTTCCTGGTATGGTTACTGTACTGGTAGCTCCCCAAAAGAATCTGGATTGTGGTGAGGGAACAGAGAAAAAAGCTCATTTAGGACCTGCACTTACGAAGGGGGTAGGCAGCTGTACATCAGGGAGTAAACCTTCTGAGAATAAAAACAGCTGGAGCTTGTTAAGGTAATTACACAGGGGAAAGGATAATGTACTGGGAACTCCTCAGAAGAATCTGATTTGTGGTGAGGGGAGAGAGATAAAAGCTCATTTAGGAACGACATGAACATGCTGCGTAGGTAGCTGTTTATCAGTAAATATCTCCACTGAGATTAAGAAAAGCAGTAGCTTAATAAATTAAGTACTTCCTGCTATGGATACTGCACTGGTAACTCCCCAAAAGAATCTGGATTGTGGTGAGGGAACAGAGAAAAAAGCTCATTTAGGACCTGCACTTACGAAGGGGGCAGGCAGCTGTATATCAGGGAGTAAACCTTCTGAGAATAAAAACAGCTGGAGCTTGTTAAGGTAATTACACAGGGGAAAGGATAATGTACTGGGAACTCCTCAGAAGAATCTGATTTGTGGTGAGGGGAGAGAGATAAAAGCTCATTTAGGAACGACATGAACATGCTGCGTAGGTAGCTGTTTATCAGTAAATATCTCCACTGAGATTAAGAAAAGCAGTAGCTTAATAAATTAAGTACTTCCTGGTATGGTACTGTACTGGTAACTCCCCAAAAGAATCTGGATTGTGGTGAGGGAACAGAGAAAAAAGCTCATTTAGGACCTGCACTTACGAAGGGGGCAGGCAGCTGTATATCAGGGAGTAAACCTTCTGAGAATAAAAACAGCTGGAGCTTGTTAAGGTAATTACACAGGGGAAAGGATAATGTACTGGGAACTCCTCAGAAGAATCTGATTTGTGGTGAGGGGAGAGAGATAAAAGCTCATTTAGGAACGACATGAACATGCTGCGTAGGTAGCTGTTTATCAGTAAATATCTCCACTGAGATTAAGAAAAGCAGTAGCTTAATAAATTAAGTACTTCCTGGTATGGTACTGTACTGGTAACTCCCCAAAAGAATCTGGATTGTGGTGAGGGAACAGAGAAAAAAGCTCATTTAGGACCTGCACTTACGAAGGGGGCAGGCAGCTGTATATCAGGGAGTAAACCTTCTGAGAATAAAAACAGCTGGAGCTTGTTAAGGTAATTACACAGGGGAAAGGATAATGTACTGGGAACTCCTCAGAAGAATCTGATTTGTGGTGAGGGGAGAGAGATAAAAGCTCATTTAGGAACGACATGAACATGCTGCGTAGGTAGCTGTTTATCAGTAAATATCTCCACTGAGATTAAGAAAAGCAGTAGCTTAATAAATTAAGTACTTCCTGGTATGGTACTGTACTGGTAACTCCCCAAAAGAATCTGGATTGTGGTGAGGGAACAGAGAAAAAAGCTCATTTAGGACCTGCACTTACGAAGGGGGCAGGCAGCTGTATATCAGGGAGTAAACCTTCTGAGAATAAAAACAGCTGGAGCTTGTTAAGGTAATTACACAGGGGAAAGGATAATGTACTGGGAACTCCTCAGAAGAATCTGATTTGTGGTGAGGGGAGAGAGATAAAAGCTCATTTAGGAACGACATGAACATGCTGCGTAGGTAGCTGTTTATCAGTAAATATCTCCACTGAGATTAAGAAAAGCAGTAGCTTAATAAATTAAGTACTTCCTGGTATGGTTACTGTACTGGTAGCTCCCCAAAAGAATCTGGATTGTGGTGAGGGAACAGAGAAAAAAGCTCATTTAGGACCTGCACTTACGAAGGGGGCAGGCAGCTGTATATCAGGGAGTAAACCTTCTGAGAATAAAAACAGCTGGAGCTTGTTAAGGTAATTACACAGGGGAAAGGATAATGTACTGGGAACTCCTCAGAAGAATCTGATTTGTGGTGAGGGGAGAGAGATAAAAGCTCATTTAGGAACGACATGAACATGCTGCGTAGGTAGCTGTTTATCAGTAAATATCTCCACTGAGATTAAGAAAAGCAGTAGCTTAATAAATTAAGTACTTCCTGGTATGGATACTGTACTGGTAACTCCCCAAAAGAATCTGGATTGTGGTGAGGGAACAGAGAAAAAAGCTCATTTAGGACCTGCACTTACGAAGGGGGTAGGCAGCTGTATATCAGGGAGTAAACCTTCTGAGAATAAAAACAGCTGGAGCTTGTTAAGGTAATTACACAGGGGAAAGGATAATGTACTGGGAACTCCTCAGAAGAATCTGATTTGTGGTGAGGGGAGAGAGATAAAAGCTCATTTAGGAACGACATGAACATGCTGCGTAGGTAGCTGTTTATCAGTAAATATCTCCACTGAGATTAAGAAAAGCAGTAGCTTAATAAATTAAGTACTTCCTGCTATGGATACTGTACTGGTAACTCCCCAAAAGAATCTGGATTGTGGTGAGGGAACAGAGAAAAAAGCTCATTTAGGACCTGCACTTACGAAGGGGGCAGGCAGCTGTATATCAGGGAGTAAACCTTCTGAGAATAAAAACAGCTGGAGCTTGTTAAGGTAATTACACAGGGGAAAGGATAATGTACTGGGAACTCCTCAGAAGAATCTGATTTGTGGTGAGGGGAGAGAGATAAAAGCTCATTTAGGAACGACATGAACATGCTGCGTAGGTAGCTGTTTATCAGTAAATATCTCCACTGAGATTAAGAAAAGCAGTAGCTTAATAAATTAAGTACTTCCTGGTATGGTTACTGTACTGGTAGCTCCCCAAAAGAATCTGGATTGTGGTGAGGGAACAGAGAAAAAAGCTCATTTAGGACCTGCACTTACGAAGGGGGCAGGCAGCTGTATATCAGGGAGTAAACCTTCTGAGAATAAAAACAGCTGGAGCTTGTTAAGGTAATTACACAGGGGAAAGGATAATGTACTGGGAACTCCTCAGAAGAATCTGATTTGTGGTGAGGGGAGAGAGATAAAAGCTCATTTAGGAACGACATGAACATGCTGCGTAGGTAGCTGTTTATCAGTAAATATCTCCACTGAGATTAAGAAAAGCAGTAGCTTAATAAATTAAGTACTTCCTGGTATGGTACTGTACTGGTAACTCCCCAAAAGAATCTGGATTGTGGTGAGGGAACAGAGAAAAAAGCTCATTTAGGACCTGCACTTACGAAGGGGGCAGGCAGCTGTATATCAGGGAGTAAACCTTCTGAGAATAAAAACAGCTGGAGCTTGTTAAGGTAATTACACAGGGGAAAGGATAATGTACTGGGAACTCCTCAGAAGAATCTGATTTGTGGTGAGGGGAGAGAGATAAAAGCTCATTTAGGAACGACATGAACATGCTGCGTAGGTAGCTGTTTATCAGTAAATATCTCCACTGAGATTAAGAAAAGCAGTAGCTTAATAAATTAAGTACTTCCTGGTATGGTACTGTACTGGTAACTCCCCAAAAGAATCTGGATTGTGGTGAGGGAACAGAGAAAAAAGCTCATTTAGGACCTGCACTTACGAAGGGGGCAGGCAGCTGTATATCAGGGAGTAAACCTTCTGAGAATAAAAACAGCTGGAGCTTGTTAAGGTAATTACACAGGGGAAAGGATAATGTACTGGGAACTCCTCAGAAGAATCTGATTTGTGGTGAGGGGAGAGAGATAAAAGCTCATTTAGGAACGACATGAACATGCTGCGTAGGTAGCTGTTTATCAGTAAATATCTCCACTGAGATTAAGAAAAGCAGTAGCTTAATAAATTAAGTACTTCCTGGTATGGTTACTGTACTGGTAACTCCCCAAAAGAATCTGGATTGTGGTGAGGGAACAGAGAAAAAAGCTCATTTAGGACCTGCACTTACGAAGGGGGTAGGCAGCTGTATATCAGGGAGTAAACCTTCTGAGAATAAAAACAGCTGGAGCTTGTTAAGGTAATTACACAGGGGAAAGGATAATGTACTGGGAACTCCTCAGAAGAATCTGATTTGTGGTGAGGGGAGAGAGATAAAAGCTCATTTAGGAACGACATGAACATGCTGCGTAGGTAGCTGTTTATCAGTAAATATCTCCACTGAGATTAAGAAAAGCAGTAGCTTAATAAATTAAGTACTTCCTGGTATGGATACTGTACTGGTAACTCCCCAAAAGAATCTGGATTGTGGTGAGGGAACAGAGAAAAAAGCTCATTTAGGACCTGCACTTACGAAGGGGGCAGGCAGCTGTATATCAGGGAGTAAACCTTCTGAGAATAAAAACAGCTGGAGCTTGTTAAGGTAATTACACAGGGGAAAGGATAATGTACTGGGAACTCCTCAGAAGAATCTGATTTGTGGTGAGGGGAGAGAGATAAAAGCTCATTTAGGAACGACATGAACATGCTGCGTAGGTAGCTGTTTATCAGTAAATATCTCCACTGAGATTAAGAAAAGCAGTAGCTTAATAAATTAAGTACTTCCTGGTATGGTTACTGTACTGGTAGCTCCCCAAAAGAATCTGGATTGTGGTGAGGGAACAGAGAAAAAAGCTCATTTAGGACCTGCACTTACGAAGGGGGCAGGCAGCTGTATATCAGGGAGTAAACCTTCTGAGAATAAAAACAGCTGGAGCTTGTTAAGGTAATTACACAGGGGAAAGGATAATGTACTGGGAACTCCTCAGAAGAATCTGATTTGTGGTGAGGGGAGAGAGATAAAAGCTCATTTAGGAACGACATGAACATGCTGCGTAGGTAGCTGTTTATCAGTAAATATCTCCACTGAGATTAAGAAAAGCAGTAGCTTAATAAATTAAGTACTTCCTGGTATGGTACTGTACTGGTAACTCCCCAAAAGAATCTGGATTGTGGTGAGGGAACAGAGAAAAAAGCTCATTTAGGACCTGCACTTACGAAGGGGGTAGGCAGCTGTATATCAGGGAGTAAACCTTCTGAGAATAAAAACAGCTGGAGCTTGTTAAGGTAATTACACAGGGGAAAGGATAATGTACTGGGAACTCCTCAGAAGAA
>NW_025959224.1:0-49626 GCF_023159225.1 Perognathus longimembris pacificus | reverse complement strand
TGTACTGGTAACTTCCCAAAAGAATCTGGATTGTTTGAGGGAACAGAGAAAAAAGCTCATTTAGGACCTGCACTTACGAAGGGGGTAGGCAGCTGTATATCAGGGAGTAAACCTTCTGAGAATAAAAACAGCTGGAGCTTGTTAAGGTAATTACACAGTGGAAAGGATAATGTACTGGGAACTCCTCAGAAGAATCTGATTTGTGGTGAGGGGAGAGAGATAAAAGCTTATTTAGGAACGACATGAACATGCTGCATACGTAGCTGTTTATCAGTAAATATCTCCACTGAGATTAAGAAAAGCAGTAGTTTAATAAATTAAGTACTTCCTGGTATGGGTACTGTACTGGTACCTCCCCAAAAGAATTTGGATTGTGGTGAAGGAACAGAGAAAAAAGCTCATTTAGGAACGACATGAACATGCTGCGTAGGTAGCTGTTTATCAGTAAATATCTCCACTGAGATTAAGAAAAGCAGTAGCTTAATAAATTAAGTACTTCCTGGTATGGTTACTGTACTGGTAACTCCCCAAAAGAATCTGGATTGTGGTGAGGGAACAGAGAAAAAAGCTCATTTAGGACCTGCACTTACGAAGGGGGTAGGCAGCTGTATATCAGGGAGTAAACCTTCTGAGAATAAAAACAGCTGGAGCTTGTTAAGGTAATTACACAGGGGAAAGGATAAGGTACTGGGACCTCCTCAGAAGAATCTGATTTGTGGTGAGGGGAGAAAGATAAAAGCTCATTTAGGAACGACATGGACATGATGCGTAGGTAGCTGTTTATGAGGAAATATCTCCACTGAGATCAAGAAAAGCAGTAGCTTAATAAATTAAGTACTTCCTGGTATGGATACTGTACTGGTAACTCCCAAAAGAATCTGGATTGTGGTGAGGGAACAGAGAAAAAAGCTCATTTATGAACGACATGAAAAGCTGCATACGTAGCTGTTTATTAGTAAATATCTCTACTGAGATTAAGAAAAGCAGTAGCTTAATAAATTAAGTACTTCCTACTATGGATACTGTACTGGTAACTCCCCAAAAGAATCTGTATTGTGGTGAGGGAACTGAGAAAAAAGCTCATTTAGGACCTGCACTTACAAAGGGGGTAGGCAGTGGTATATCAGGGAGTAAACCTTCCGAGAATAATAACAGCTGGAGCTTGTTAAGGTAATTACACAGGGGAAAAGATAATGTACTGGGAACTCCTCAGAAGAATCTGATTTGTGGTGAGGGGAGAGAGATAAAAGCTCATTTAGGAACGACATAAACATGCTGCGTAGATAGCTGTTTATCAGTAAATATCTCCACTGAGATTAAGAAACGCAGTAGCTTAATAATTAAGTACTTCCTGGTATGGTTACTGTACTGGTAACTCCCCGAAAGAATCTGGATTGTGGTGAGGGAACAGAGAAAAAAGCTCATTTTGGACCTGCATTTACGAAGGGGGTAGGCAGCTGTATATCAGGGAGTATCGCTTCTGAGAATAAAAACAGCTGGAGCTTGTTAAGGTAATTACAAAGGGGAAAGGATAATGTACTGGGAACTCCTCAGAAGAATCTTATTTGTGGTGAGGGGAGAGAGATAAAAGCTCATTTAGGAATGACATGAACATGCTGCGTACGTAGCTGTTTATCAGTAAATACCTCCACTGAGATTATGAAAAGCAGTAGCTTAATAAATTTAGTACTTCCTGGTATGGATACTGTACTGGTAACTCCCCAAAAGAATCTGGATTGTGGTGAGGGAACAGAGAAAAAAGCTCATTTAGGAACGACATGAACATGCTGCGTACGTAGCTATTTATCAGTAAATATCTCCACTGAGATTAAGAAAAGCAGTAGCTTAATAAAGTAAGTACTTCCTGGTATGGATATTGGACTGGTAACTCCCCAAAAGAATCTGGATTTTGGTGAGGGAACAGAGAAAAAAGCTCATTTAGGACCTGCACTTACGAAGGGGGTAGGCAGCAGTGTATCAGGGAGTAAACCTTCTGAGAATAAAAACAGCTGGAGCTTGTTAAGGTAATTACACAGGGGAAAGGATAATGTACGGGGAACTCGTCAGAAGAATCTGATTCGTATTGAGGGGAGAGAGAAAAAAAGCTCATTTAGCAACGACATGAACATGCTGCATACGTAGCTGTTTATCAGTAAATATCTCCACTGAGATTAAGAAAAGCAGTAGCTTAATAAATTAAGTACTTCCTGGTATGGATAATGTACTGGTACCTCCCCAAAAGAATTTGGATTGTGTTGAAGGAACAGAGAAAAAAGCTCATTTAGGAACGACATGAACATGCTGCGTAGGTAGCTGTTTATCAGTAAATATCTCCACTGAGATTAAGAAAAGCAGTAGCTTAATAAATTAAGTACTTCCTGGTATGGTTACTGTACTGGTAACTCCCCAAAAGAATCTGGATTGTGGTGAGGGAACAGAGAAAAAAGCTCATTTAGGACCTGCACTTACGAAGCGGGTAGGCAGCTGTATATCAGGGAGTAAACATTCTGAGAATAAAAACAGCTGAAGCTTGTTAAGGTAATTACATAGGGGAAAGGATAATGTACTGGGAACTCCTCAGAAGAATCTGATTTGTGATGAGGGGAGAGAGATAAAAGCTCATTTAGGAACGACATGAACATGCTGCGTAGGTAGCTGTTTATCAGTAAATATCTCCACTGAGATTAAGAAAAGCAGTAGCTTAATAAATTAAGTACTTCCTGGTATGGTTACTGTACTGGTAACTCCCCAAAAGAATCTGGATTGTGGTGAGGGAACAGAGAAAAAAGCTCATTTAGGACCTGCAATTAAGAAGGGGGTAGACAGCTGTATATCAGAGAGTATCACTTCTGAGAATAAAAACAGCTGGAGCTTGTTAAGGTAATTACACAGGGGAAAGGATAATGTACTGGGAACTCCTCAGATGAATCTGATTTGTGGTGAGGGGAGAGAGATAAAAGCTCATTTAGGAACGACATGAACATGCTGCGTAGGTAGCTGTTTATCAGTAAATATCTCCACTGAGATTAAGAAAAGCAGTAGCTTAATAAATTAAGTACTTCCTGGTATTGTTACTGTACTGGTAACTCCCCAAAAGAATCTGGATTGTGGTAAGGGAACAGAGAAAAAAGCTCATTTAGGAGCTGCACTTACGAAGGGGGTAGGCAGCTGTATATCAGGGAGTATCGATTCTGAGAATAAAAACAGCTGGAGCTTGTTAAGGTAATTACACAGGGGAAAGGATAATGTACTGGGATCTCCTCAGAAGAATCTGATTTGTGGTGAGGGGAGAGAGATAAAAGCTCATTTAGGAACGACATGAACATGCTGCATACGTAGCTGTTTATCAGTAAATATCTCCACTGAGATTAAGAAAAGCAGTAGCTTAATAAATTAAGTACTTCCTGGTATGGATAATGTACTGGTACCTCCCCAAAAGAATTTGGATTGTGTTGAAGGAACAGAGAAAAAAGCTCATTTAGGAACGACATGAACATGCTGCGTAGGTAGCTGTTTATCAGTAAATATCTCCACTGAGATTAAGAAAAGCAGTAGCTTAATAAATTAAGTACATCCTGGTATGGTTACTGTACTGGTAACTCCCCAAAAGAATCTGGATTGTGGTGAGGGAACAGAGAAAAAAGCTCATTTAGGACCTGCACTTACGAAGTGGTTAGGCAGCTATATATCAGGGAGTAAACCTTCTGAGAATAAAAACAGCTGGAGCTTGTTAAGGTAATTACACAGGGGAAAGGATAATATACTGGGAACTCCTCAGAAGAATCTGCTTTGTGGTGAGGGGAGAGAGAAAAAAGCTCATTTATCAACGACATGAACATGCTGCATACGTAGCTGTTTATCAGTAAATTTCTCCACTGAGATTAAGAAAAGCAGTAGCTTAATAAATTAAGTACTTCCTGGTATGGATACTGTACTGGTAACTCCCCAAAAGAATCTGGATTGTGGTGAGGGAACAGAGAAAAAAGCTCATTTAAGAACTACACTTACGAAGGGGTTAGGCAGCTGTATATCAGGGAGAAAACCTTCTGAGAATAAAAACAGCTGGAGCTTGTTAAGGTAATTATACAGGGGAAAGTATAATGTACTGGGAACTCCTCAGAAGAATCTGATTTGTGGTGAGGGGAGAGAGATAAAAGCTCATTTAGGAACGACATGAACATGCTGCATACGTAGCTGTTTATCAGTAAATATCTCCACTGAGATTAAGAAAAGCAGTAGCTTAATAAATTAAGTACTTCCTGCTATTGATATTTTACTGGTAACTCCCCAAAAGAATCTGGATTGTGGTGAGGGAACAGAGAAAAAAGCTCATTTAGGACCTGCACTTACGAAGGGGGTAGGCAGCTGTATATCAGGGAGTAAACCTTCTGAGAATAAAAACAGCTGGAGCTTGTTAAGGAAATTACACAGGGGAAAGGATAATGTACTGGGAACTCCTCAGAAGAATCTGATTTGTGGTGAGGGGAGAGAGATAAAAGCTCATTTAGGAACGAAATGGACATGCTGCGTAGGTGGCTGTATATGAGGAAATATCTCCACTGAGATTAAGAAAAGCAGTAGCTTAATAAATTAAGTACTTCCTGGTATGGTTACTGTACTGGTAACTCCCCAAAAGAATCTGGATTGTGGTGAGGGAACAGAGAAAAAAGCTCATTTAGGACCTGCAATTACGAAGGTGGTAGGCAGCTGTATATCAGGGAGTAAACCTTCTGAGAATAAAAACAGCTGGAGCTTGTTAAGGTAATTACACAGGGGAAAGGATAATGTACTGGGAACTCCTCAGAAGAATCTGATTTGTGGTGAGGGGAGAGAGATAAAAGCTCATTTAGGAACGACTTGAACATGATGCATACGTAGCTGTTTATCAGTAAATATCTCCACTGAGATTAAGAAAAGCAGTAGCTTAATAAATTAAGTACTTCCTGGTATGGATACTTTACTGGTACCTCCCCAAAAGAGTCTGGACTGTGGTGTGGGAACAGAGAAAAAAGCTCATTTAGGAACGACATGAACATGCTGCGTAGGTAGCTGTTTATCAGTAAATATCTCCACTGAGATTAAGAAAAGCTGTAGCTTAATAAATTAAGTACTTCCTGGTATGGTTACTGTACTGGTAACTCCCCAAAAGAATCTGGATTGTGGTGAGGGAACAGAGAAAAAAGCTCATTTAGGACCTGCACTTACAAAAGGGGTAGGCAGCTGTATATCAGGGAGTAAACCTTCTGAGAATAAAAACAGCTGGAGCTTGTTAAGGTAATTACACAGGGGAAAGGATAATGTACTGGGAACTCCTCAGAAGAATCTGATTTGTGGTGAGGGGAGAGAGATAAAAGCTCATTTAGGAACGACATGAACATGCTGCGTAGGTAGCTGTTTATCAGTAAATATCTCCACTGAGATTAAGAAAAGCAGTAGCTTAATAAATTAAGTACTTCCTGGTATGGTTACTGTACTGGTAACTCCCCAAAAGAATCTGGATTATGGTGAGGGAACAGAGAAAAAGCTCATTTAGGACCTGCACTTACGAAGGGGGTAGGCAACCTTATATCAGGGAATAAATCTTTTGAGAATAAAAACAGCTGGAGCTTGTTAAGGTAATTACACAGGGGAAAGGATAATGTACTGGGAAGTCCTCAGAAGAATCTGATTTGTGGTGAGGGGAGAGAGATAAAAGCTCATTTAGGAACGACATGAACATGCTGTGTAGGTAGCTGTTTATCAGTAAATATCTCCACTGAGATTATGAAAAGCAGTAGCTTAATAAATTAAGTACTTCCTGGTATGGATACTGTACTGGTAACTCCCCAAAAGAATCTGGATTGTGGTGAGGGAACAGAGAAAAAAGCTCATTTAGGAACGACAAGAACATGCTGCGTCTGTAGCTGTTTATCAGTAAATATCTCCACTGAGATTAAGAAAAGCAGTAGCTTAATAAATTAAGTACTTCCTGGTATGGTTACTGTAGTGGTAACTCCCAAAAGAATCTGGATTGTGGTGAGGGAACAGAGAAAAAAGCTCATTTAGGACCTGCACTTACGAAGGTGGTAGGCAGCTGTATATCAGGGAGTAAACCTTCTGAGATTAAAAAACAGCTGGAGCTTGTTAAGGTAATTACACAGGGGAGGATAATGTACTGGGAACTCCCCAGAAGAATCTGATTTGTGGTGAGGGGAGAAAGATAAAAGCTCATTTAGGAACGACATGGACATGATGCGTAGGTAGCTGTTTATGAGGAAATATCTCCACTGAGATTAAGAAAAGCAGTAGCTTAATAAATTAAGTACTTCTGGTATGGATACTGTACTGGTAACTCCCCAAAAGAATCTGGATTGTGGTGAGGGAACAGAGAAAAAAGCTCATTTATGAACGACATGAAAAGCTGCATACGTAGCTGTTTATTAGTAAATATCTCTACTGAGATTAAGAAAAGCAGTAGCTTAATAAATTAAGTACTTCCTACTATGGATACTGTACTGGTAACTCCCCAAAAGAATCTGTATTGTGGTGAGGGAACTGAGAAAAAAGCTCATTTAGGACCTGCACTTACAAAGGGGGTAGGTAGCTGTATATCAGGGAGTAAACCTCCGAGAATAAAAACAGCTGGAGCTTGTTAAGGTAATTACACAGGGGAAAAGATAATGTACTGGGAACTCCTCAGAAGAATCTGATTTGTGGTGAGGGGAGAGAATAAAAGCTCATTTAGGAACGACATGAACATGCTGCGTAGGCAGCTGTTTATCAGTAAATATCTCCACTGAGATTAAAAACAGTAGCTTGTTAAGGTAATTACACTGGTAGGTTACTGTACTGGTAACTCCCCAAAAGAATCTGGATTTGTGGTGAGGGAACAGAGAAAAAAGCTCATTTGGACCTGCATTTACGAAGGGGGTAGGCAGCTGTATATCAGGGTAAATATCTCCACTGAGATAAAAAACAGCTGGAGCTTGTTAAGGTAATTCCTGGAAAGGGTAATGTACTGGGAACTCCTCAGAAGAATCTTATTTGTGGTGAGGAGAGAGATAAAAGCTCATTTAGGAACGACATGAACATGCTGCGTACGTAGCTGTTTATCAGTAAATATCTCCACTGAGATTATGAAAAGCAGTAGCTTAATAAATTAAGTACTTCCTGGTATGGATACTGTACTGGTAACTCCCCAAAAGAATCTGGATTGTGGTGAGGGAACAGAGAAAAAAGCTCATTTAGGAACGACAGAACAGGGGTAGGCAGCTGTATGTATCAGTAAATATCTCCACTGAGATTAAGAAAAGCAGTAGCTTAAATTAAGTAATTACCTGGTATGGATATGTACTGGGTAACTCCCAAAAGAATCTGGATTTGTGGTGAGGGAACAGAGAAAAAAGCTCATTTAGGACCTGCACTTACGAAGGTGGTAGGCAGCTGTTATCAGGGAGTAAACCTTCTGAGATAAAAAACAGCTGGAGCTTGTTAAGGTAATTACACAGGGGAGGATAATGTACTGGAACTCCCCAGAAGAATCTGATTGTGGTAAGGGGAAAGAGAAAAAAGCTCATTTAGGACGACACGACATGGTAGGCAGCTGTTTATCAGGGAGTATCATTCTGAGATTAAGAAAAGCAGTAGCTTGTTAAGTAATTACCTGGTAGGATAATGTACTGGTCTCCCCAAAAGAATCTGGATTGTGGTGAGGGAGAGAGAAAAAGCTCATTTAGGAACGACATGAACATGCTGTATACGGTAGCTGTTTATCAGTAAATATCTCCACTGAGATTAAGAAAAGCAGTAGCTTAATAAATTAAGTACTTCCTGGTATGGATACTGTACTGGTAACTCCCCAAAAGAATCTGGATTGTGGTGAGGGAACAGAGAAAAAAGCTCATTTAGGACCTGCACTTACAGTGGGTAGGCAGCTGTATATCAGGGAGTAAACCCTGAGAATAAAAACAGCTGGAGCTTGTTAAGGTAATTACACAGGGGAAGGATAATGTACTGGGAACTCCTCAGAAGAATCTGATTGTGGTGAGGGGAGAGAGAAAAAAGCTCATTTAGGACTGACACGAACGTAGAACTGTTATCAGTAAATCTCCACTGAGATTAAAAAGCAGTAGCTTAATAAATTAAGTACTTCCTGGTATGGATACTGTACTGGTAACTCCCCAAAAGAATCTGGATTGTGGTGAGGGAACAGAGAAAAAAGCTCATTTACGAACGACATACGAAGGGGGTAGGCAGCTGTATATCAGAAATATCCTTCTGAGAATAAAAAACAGCTGGAGCGTAATAATTAAGTATTCCAGGGGAAAGTATATGTACTGGGAACTCCTCAGAAGAATCTGATTTGTGGTGAGGGGAGAGAGATAAAAGCTCATTTAGGAACTGACATGAACATGGTACGTAGCTGTTTATCAGGGAGTATCCACTGAGATTAAAAAGCAGTAGCTAATAAATTAAGTACTTCCTGGTAGGATATGTACTGGTAACTCCCCAAAGAATCTGGATTGTGGTGAGGGAACAGAGAAAAAAGCTCATTTAGGAATGACATTAACATGCTGCATACATAGCTGTTTATCAGTAAATATCTCCACTGAGATTAAGAAAAGCAGTAGCTTAATAAATTAAGTACTTCCTGGTTTGGATACTGTACTGGTAACTCCCCAAAAGAATCTGGATTTGTGGTGAGGGAACAGAGAAAAAAGCTCATTTAGGACATGCACTTACGAAGGGGGTAGGCAGCTGTATATCAGGGAGTAAACCTTCTGAGAATAAAAACAGCTGGAGCTTGTTAAGGTAATTACACAGGGGAAAGGATAATGTACTGGGAATTCCTCAGAAGAATCTGATTGTGGTGAGGGAGAAGAGAAAAAAGCTCATTTAGGAACGACATGAACATGCTGCGTAGGTAGCTGTTTATCAGTAAATAAATCCACTGAGATTAAGAAAATCAGTAGCTTAATAAATTAAGTACGTCCTGGTATGGATAATGTACTGGTAACTCCCCAAAAGAATCTGGATTGTGGTGAGGGAACAGAGAAAAAAGCTCATTTAGGAACGACTTACGAACAGGGGGTAGGCAGCTGTTTATCAGGGAGTAAATATCTCCACTGAGATTAAGAAAAGCAGTAGCTTGTTAAGGTAATTACACTGGTATGGATATGTACTGGAACTCCCCAAAAGAATCTCTGGATTTGTGGTGACGGGAGAGAAAAAAGCTCATTTAGGAACGACATGAACATGCTGCGTAGGTAGCTGTTTATCAGTAAATAACTCCACTGAGATTAAGAAAAGCAGTAGGTTAATAAATTAAGTAATTCCTGGTATGGTTACTGTACTGGTAACTCCCCAAAAGAATCTGGATTGTGGTGAGGGAACAGAGAAAAAAGCTCATTTAGGACCTGCACTTACGAAGGGGGTAGGCAGCTGTATGTCAGGAAGTAAACTTTCTGAGAATAAAAACAGCTGGAGCTTGTTAAGGTAATTACACAGGGGAAAGGATAATGTACTGGGAACTCCTCAGAAGAATCTGATTTGTGGTGAGGGGAGAGAGATAAAAGCTCATTTAGGAACGACATGAATATGCTGCGTAGGTAGCTGTTTATCAGTAAATATCTCCACTGAGATTAAGAAAAGCAGTAGCTTAATAAATTAAGTACTTCCTGGTATGGTTACTGTACTGGTAACTCCCCAAAAGAATCAGGATTGTGGTGAGGGAACAGAGAAAAAAGCTCATTTAGGACCTGCACTTACGAAGGGGGTAGGCAGCTGTATATCAGGGAGTAAATATTCTGAGAATAAAAACAGCTGGAGCTTGTTAAGGTAATTACACAGGGGAAAGGGTAATGTACTGGGAACTCCTC
This sequence comes from Perognathus longimembris pacificus, assembly GCF_023159225.1. Taxonomy (NCBI): domain Eukaryota; kingdom Metazoa; phylum Chordata; class Mammalia; order Rodentia; family Heteromyidae; genus Perognathus; species Perognathus longimembris. The sequence goes on along the minus strand of NW_025959224.1, from coordinate 39,769 downwards.
AGAAGAATCTGATTTGTGGTGAGGGGAGAGAGATAAAAGCTCATTTACGAACGACATGAACATGCTGCATACATAGCTGTTTATCAGTAAATATCTCCACTGAGATTAAGAAAAGCAGATGCGTAATAAATTAAGTACTTCCTGGAATGGATACTGTACTGGTAACTCCCCAAAAGAATCTGGATTGTGGTGAGGGAACAGAGAATAAAGCTCATTTAGGACCTGCAATTACGAAGGGGGTAGGCAGCTGTATATCAGGGAGTAAACCTTCTGAAAATAAAAACAGCTAGCTTGTTAAGGTAATTACACAGGGGAAAGGATAATGTACTGGGAACTCCTCAGAAGAATATGATTTGTGGTGAGGGGAGAGAGATAAAAGCTCATTCATGAACGACATGAACATGCTGCGTAGGTAGCAGCTGTATATCAGGGAGTAAATATCTCCACTGAGTTTAAAAAACAGTAGCTAATGTTAAGTAATTACACAGGGGAAAGGATAATGTACTGGGAACTCCTCAGAAGAATCTGATTTGTGGTGAGGGGAACAGAGAAAAAAGCTCATTTAGGAACGACTTACGAACATGGTAGGCGTAGCTGTTTATCAGTAAATATCTCCACTGAGATTAAAAACAGCTAGCTTGTTAAGGTAATTACACAGGGGAAAGTATATGTACTGGAACTCCCCAAAAGAATCTGGATTGTGGTGAGGGGAACAGAGAAAAAAGCTCATTTAGGAACGACATGAACATGCTGCGTAGGTAGCTGTTTATCAGTAAATATCTCCACTGAGATTAAGAAAAGCAGTAGCTTAATAAATTACGTACTTCCTGGTATGGTTACTGTACTGGTAACTCCCCAAAAGAATCTGGATTGTGGTGAGGGAACAGAGAAAAAAGCTCATTTACGACCTGCACTTACGAAGGGTAGGCAGTTGTATGTCAGGGAGTAAACTTCTGAGAATAAAAACAGCTGGAGCTTGTTAAGGTAATTACACAGGGAAAGGATAATGTACTGGGAACTCCTCAGAAGAATCTGATTTGTGGTGAGGGGAGAGAGATAAAAGCTCATTTAGGAACGACATGAACATGCTGCGTAGGTAGCTGTTTATCAGTAAATATCTCCACTGAGATTAAGAAAAGCAGTAGCTTAATAAATTAAGTACTTCCTGGTATGGGTACTGTACTGGTAACTCCCCAAAAGAATCTGGATTGTGGTGAGGGAACAGAGAAAAAAGCTCATTTAGGAACGACATGAACATGCTGCGTAGGTAGCTGTTTATCAGTAAATATCTCCACTGAGATTAAGAAAAGCAGTAGCTTAATGTTAAGTACTTCCTGGTATGGTTACTGTACTGGTAACTCCCCAAAAGAATCTGGATTGTGGTGAGGGAACAGAGAAAAAAGCTCATTTTGGAACCTGACATGAACATGGGTAGGCAGCTGTTTATCAGTAAATATCCTTCTGAGAATTAAGAAAAGCAGTAGCTTGTTAATAAATTAAAGGGGTATGGTAATGTACTGGGAACTCCTCAAAAGAATCTGGATTGTGGTGAGGGGAGAGAAAAAAGCTCATTTAGGAATGACATGAACATGCTGCGTAGGTAGCTGTTTATCAGTAATACCTCCACTGAGATTATGAAAAGCAGTAGCTTAATAAATTAAGTACTTCCTGGTATGGATAATGTACTGGTACTCCCCAAAAGAATCTGGATTGTGGTGAGGAACAGAGAAAAAAGCTCATTTAGGAACGACATGAACATGCTGCGTAGGTAGCTGTTTATCAGTAAATATCTCCACTGAGATTAAGAAAAGTAGTAGCTTAATAAATTAAGTACATCCTGGTATGGTTACTGTACTGGTAACTCCCCAAAAGAATCTGGATTGTGGTGAGGGAACAGAGAAAAAAGCTCATTTAGGACCTGCACTTACGAAGTGGTTAGGCAGCTTATATCAGGGAGTAAACCTTCTGAGATAAAAACAGCTGGAGCTTGTTAAGGTAATTACACAGGGGAAAGGATAATGTACTGGGAACTCCTCAGAAGAATCTGCTTTGTGGTGAGGGGAGAGAGAAAAAAGCTCATTTAGGAACGACATGAACATGCTGCGTAGGTAGCTGTTTATCAGTAAATATCTCCACTGAGATTAAGAAAAGCAGTAGCTTAATAAATTAAGTACTTCCTGGTATGGTTACTGTACTGGTAACTCCCCAAAAGAATCTGGATTGTGGTGAGGGAACAGAGAAAAAAGCTCATTTAGGACTGCACTTACGAAGGGGGTAGGCAGCTGTATATCAGGGAGTAAACCTTCTGAGAATAAAAACAGCTGGAGCTTGTTAAGGTAATTACACAGGGGAAAGGATAATGTACTGGGAACTCCTCAGAAGAATCTGATTTGTGGTGAGGGGAGAGAGATAAAAGCTCATTTAGGAACGACATGAACATGCTGCATACGTAGCTGTTTATCAGTAAATATCTCCACTGAGATTAAGAAAAGCAGTAGCTTAATAAATTAAGTACTTCCTGGTATGATATTTGTACTGGTAACTCCCCAAAGAATCTGGATTGTGGTGAGGGAACAGAGAAAAAAGCTCATTTAGGACCTGCACTTACGAAGGGGGTAGGCAGCTGTATATCAGGGAGTAAACCTTCTGAGAATAAAAACAGCTGGAGCTTGTTAAGGTAATTACACAGGGGAAAGGATAATGTACTGGGAACTCCTCAGAAGAATCTGATTTGTGGTGAGGGGAGAGAGATAAAAGCTCATTTAGGAATGACATGAACATGCTGCGTAGGTAGCTGTTTATCAGTAAATATCTCCACTGAGATTGAGAAAAGCAGTAGCTTAATAAATTAAGTACTTCCTGGTATGGTTACTGTACTGGTAACTCCCCAAAAGAATCTGGATTGTGGTGAGGGAACAGAGAAAAAAGCTCATTTAGGACCTGCAATTACGAAGGTGGTAGGCAGCTGTATATCAGGGAGTAAACCTTCTGAGAATAAAAACAGCTGGAGATTGTTAAGTTAATTACACAGGGGAAAGGATAATGTACTGGAACTCCTCAGAAGAATCTGATTTGTGGTGAGGGGAGAGAGATAAAAGCTCATTTAGGAACGACTTGAACATGATGCATAGGTAGCTGTTTATCAGTAAATATCTCCACTGAGATTAAGAAAAGCAGTAGCTTAATAAATTAAGTACTTCCTGGTATGGATACTTGTACTGGTACTCCCCAAAAGAAGTCTGGACTGTGGTGTGGGAACAGAGAAAAAAGCTCATTTAGGAACGACATGAACATGCTGCGTAGGTAGCTGTTTATCAGTAAATATCTCCACTGAGATTAAGAAAAGCTGTAGCTTAATAAATTAAGTACTTCCTGGTATGGATACTGTACTGGTTACTCCCCAAAAGAATCTGGATTGTGGTGAGGGAACAGAGAAAAAAGCTCATTTAGGACCTGCACTTACAAAAGGGGTAGGCAGCTGTATATCAGGGAGTAAACCTTCTGAGAATAAAAACAGCTGGAGCTTGTTAAGGTAATTACACAGGGGAAAGGATAATGTACTGGGAACTCCTCAGAAGAATCTGATTTGTGGTGATGGGAGAGAGATAAAAGCTCATTTAGGAACGACAAGAACATGCTGCGTAGGTAGCTGTTTATCAGTAAATATCTCCACTGAGATTAAGAAAAGCAGTAGCTTAATAAATTAAGTACTTCCTGGTATGGTTACTGTACTGGTAACTCCCCAAAAGAATCTGGATTGTGGTGAGGGAACAGAGATAAAAGCTCATTTAGGACCTGCACTTACAAAAGGGGTAGGGAGCTGTATATCAGGGAATAAACCTTCTGAGATAAAAACAGCTGGAGCTTGTTAAGGTAATTACACAGGGGAAAGGATAATGTACTGGGAACTCCTCAGAAGAATCTGATTTGTGGTGAGGGGAGAGAGATAAAAGCTCATTTAGGAACGACATGAACATGCTGCATACGTAGCTGTTTATCAGTAAATATCTCCAATAAGATTAAGAAAAGCAGTAGCTTAATAAATTAAGTACTTCCTGGTATGGATACTGTACTGGTACTCCCCAAAAGAATCTGGACTGTGGTGTGGGAAAAGAGAAAAAAGCTCATTTAGGAACGACATGAACATGCTGCGGTAGGTAGCTGTATATCAGTAAATATCTCCACTGAGATTAGAAAAGCAGTAGCTTAATAAATTAAGTACTTCCTGGTATGGATACTGTACTGGTAACTCCCCAAAGAATCTGGATTGTGGTGAGGTAACAGAGAGAAAAGCTCATTTAGGACCTGACTTACGAACAGGGGGTAGGCAGCTGTTTATCAGTAAATATCTCCACTGAGAATAAAAAGCAGTAGCTAATAAATTAAGTACTTCCTGGTAGGTTACTGTACTGGGTAACTCCCCAAAAGAATCTGGATTGTGGTGAGGGAACAGAGAAAAAAGCTCATTTAGGAACGCATGAACGAAGGCTGCTTAGGCAGCTGTATATCAGGGAGTAAATATCTCCACTGAGATAAAAACAGCTGGAGCTTGTTTAAGGTAATTACTTTCTTGTAATGGGATAATGTACTGGAACTCCTCAGAAGAATCTGATTTGTGGTGAAGGGGAGAGAGAAAAAGCTCATTTAGGAACGACATGAACATGCTGCGTAGGTAGCTGTTTATCAGTAAATATCTCCACTGAGATTAAGAAAAGCAGTAGCTTAATAAATTAAGTACTTCCTGGTATGGTTACTGTACTGGTAACTCCCCAAAAGAATCTGGATTGTGGTGAGGGAACAGAGAAAAAAGCTCATTTAGGACCTGCACTTACGAAGGGGGTAGGCAGCTGTATATCAGGGAGTAAACCTTCTGAGAATAAAAACAGCTGGAGCTTGTTAAGGTAATTACACAGGGGAAAGGATAATGTACTGGGAACTCCTCAGAAGAATCTGATTTGTGGTGAGGGAGAGAGATAAAAGCTCATTTAGGAACGACATGAACATGCGGCGTAGGTAGCTGTTTATCAGTAAATATCTCCACTGAGATTAAGAAAAGCAGTAGCTTAATAAATTAAGTCCTTCCTGGTATGGTTACTGTACTGGTAACTCCGCAAAAGAATCTGGATTGTGGTGAGGGAACAGAGAAAAAAGCTCATTTAGGACCTGCACTTACGAAGGGGGTAGGCAGCTGTATATCAGGGAGTATACCTTCTGAGAATAAAAACAGCTGGAGCTTTTTAAGTTAATTACACAGGGGAAAGGATAATGTACTGGAAACTCCTCAGAAGAATCTGATTTGTGGTGAGGGGTGAGAGATAAAAGCTCATTTAGGAACGACATGAACATGCTGCGTAGGTAGCTGTTTATCAGTAAATATCTCCACTGAGATTAAGAAAAGCAGTAGCTTAATAAATTAAGTACTTCCTGGTATGGTTACTGTACTGGTAACTCCCCAAAAGAATCTGGATTGTGGTGAGGGAACAGAGAAAAAAGCTCATTTAGGACCTGCACTTACGAAGGGGGTAGGCAGCTGTATATCAGGGAGTAAACCTTCTGAGAATAAAAACAGCTGGAGCTTGTTAAGGTAATTACACAGGGGAAAGGATAATGTACTGGGAACTCCTCAGAAGAATCTGATTTGTGGTGAGGGGAGAGAGATAAAAGCTCATTTAGGAACGACATGAACATGCTGCGTAGGTAGCTGTTTATCAGTAAATATCTCCACTGAGATTAAGAAAAGCAGTAGCTTAATAAATTAAGTACTTCCTGGTATGGTTACTGTACTGGTAACTCCCCAAAAGAATCTGGATTGTGGTGAGGGAACAGAGAAAAAAGCTCATTTAGGACCTGCACTTACGAAGGGGTAGGCAGCTGTATATCAGGGAGTAAACCTTCTGAGAATAAAAACAGCTGGAGCTTGTTAAGGTAATTACACAGGGGAAAGGATAATGTACTGGGAATTCCTCAGAAGAATCTGATTTGTGGTGAGGGGAGAGAGATAAAAGCTCATTTAGGAACGACATGAACATGCTGCGTACGTAGCTGTTTATCAGTAAATATCTCCACTGAGATTAAGAAAAGCAGTAGCTTAATAAATTAAGTACTTCCTGGTATGGTTACTGTACTGGTAACTCCCCAAAAGAATCTGGATTGTGGTGAGGGAACAGAGAAAAAAGCTCATTTAGGACCTGCATTTACGAAGGGGGTAGGCAGCTGTATATCAGGGAGAATCCTTCTCAGAATAAAAACAGCTGGAGCTTGTTAAGTAATTACACAGGGGAAAGGATAATGTACTGGAACTCCTCAGAAGAATCTATTTTGTGGTGAGGGGAGAGAGATAAAAGCTCATTTAGGAACGACATGAACATGCTGCGTAGGTAGCTGTTTATCAGTAAATATCTCCACTGAGATTATGAAAAGCAGTAGCTTAATAAATTAAGTACTTCCTGGTATGGTTACTGTACTGGTAACTCCCCAAAAGAATCTGGATTGTGGTGAGGGAACAGAGAAAAAAGCTCATTTGGACCTGCATTTACGAAGGGGGTAGGCAGCTGTATATCAGGGAGAATCGCTTCTCAGAGATAAAAACAGCTGGAGCTTGTTAAGGTAATTACACAGGGGAAAGGGTAATGTACTGGGAACTCCTCAGAAGAATCTTATTTGTGGTGAGGGGAGAGAGATAAAAGCTCATTTAGGAACGACATGAACATGCTGCGTAGGTAGCTGTTTATCAGTAAATATCTCCACTGAGATTAGAAAAGCAGTAGCTTAATAAATTAAGTACTTCCTGGTATGGATACTGTACTGGTAACTCCCCAAAAGAATCTGGATTGTGGTGAGGGAACAGAGAAAAAAGCTCATTTAGGAACGACAAGAACATGCTGCGTCTGTAGCTGTTTATCAGTAAATATCTCCACTGAGATTAAGAAAAGCAGTAGCTTAATGTTAAGTACTTCCTGGTATGGTTACTGTACTGGAACTCCCAAAAGAATCTGGATTGTGGTGAGGGAACAGAGAAAAAAGCTCATTTAGGACCTGCACTTACGAAGGGGGTAGGCAGCTGTATATCAGGGAGTAAACCTTCTGAGAATTAAAAACAGCTGGAGCTTGTTAAGGTAATTACACTGGGGAGGTTAATGTACTGGGAACTCCTCAGAAGAATCTGATTTGTGGTGAGGGGAGAGAGATAAAAGCTCATTTAGGAACGACCTGAACATGGGCATACGTAGCTGTTTATCAGTAAATATCTCCACTGAGATTAGAAAAGCAGTAGCTTAATAAATTAAGTACTTCCTGCTATGGATACTGTACTGGTAACTCCCAAAGAATCTGGATTGTGGTGAGGGAACAGAGAAAAAAGCTCATTTAGGAACGACATGAACAGGGGGTAGGCAGCTGTTTATCAGTAAATATCTCCACTGAGATTAAAAAGCAGTAGCTTGTTAAGGTAATTACACAGGGGTATGGATATGTACTGGTAACTCCTCAAAAGAATCTGGATTGTGGTGAGGGAACAGAGAAAAAAGCTCATTTAGGAACGACATGAACATGCTGCGTAGGTAGCTGTTTATCAGTAAATATCTCCACTGAGATTAACAAAAGCAGTAGCTTAATAATTTAAGTACTTCCTGGTATGGTTACTGTACTGGTAACTCCCCAAAAGAATCTGGATTGTGGTGAGGGAACAGAGAAAAAAGCTCATTTGGACCTGCATTTACGAAGGGGGTAGGCAGCTGTATATCAGGGAGAATCGCTTCTCAGAATAAAAACAGCTGGAGCTTGTTAAGGTAATTACACAGGGGAAAGGATAATGTACTGGGAACTCCTCAGAAGAATCTTATTTGTGGTGAGGGGAGAGAGATAAAAGCTCATTTAGGAACGACATGAACATGCTGCGTACGTAGCTGTTTATCAGTAAATATCTCCACTGAGATTATGAAAAGCAGTAGCTTAATAAATTAAGTACTTCCTGGTATGGATACTGTACTGGTAACTCCCCAAAAGAATCTGGATTGTGGTGAGGGAACAGAGAAAAAAGCTCATTTAGGACCTGCATTTACGAAGGGGGTAGGCAGCTGTATATCAGGGAGAATCGCTTCTCAGAATAAAAACAGCTGGAGCTTGTTAAGGTAATTACACAGGGGAAAGGGTAATGTACTGGGAACTCCTCAGAAGAATCTATTTGTGGTGAGGGAGAGAGATAAAAGCTCATTTAGGAACGACATGAACATGCTGCGTAGGTAGCTGTTTATCAGTAAATATCTCCACTGAGATTATGAAAAGCAGTAGCTTAATAAATTAAGTACTTCCTGGTATGGATACTGTACTGGTAACTCCCCAAAAGAATCTGGATTGTGGTGAGGGAACAGAGAAAAAAGCTCATTTAGGAACGACAAGAACATGCTGCGTCTGTAGCTGTTTATCAGTAAATATCTCCACTGAGATTAAGAAAAGCAGTAGCTTAATAAATTAAGTACTTCCTGGTATGGTTACTGTACTGGTAACTCCCCAAAAGAATCTGGATTGTGGTGAGGGAACAGAGAAAAAAGCTCATTTAGGACCTGCACTTACGAAGGGGGTAGGCAGCTGTATATCAGGGAGTAAACCTTCTGAGAATAAAAACAGCTGGAGCTTGTTAAGGTAATTACACTGGGGAGGATAATGTACTGGGAACTCCTCAGAAGAATCTGATTTGTGGTGAGGGGAGAGAGATAAAAGCTCATTTAGGAACGACCTGAACATGCGGCATACGTAGCTGTTTATCAGTAAATATCTCCACTGAGATTAACAAAAGCAGTAGCTTAATAATTTAAGTACTTCCTGGTATGGTTACTGTACTGGTAACTCCCCAAAAGAATCTGGATTGTGGTGAGGGAACAGAGAAAAAAGCTCAATTAGGACCTGCACTTACGAAGGGGGTAGGCAGGTGTATATCAGGGAGTAAACCTTCTGAGAGTAAAAACAGCTGGAGCTTGTTAAGGTAATTACACAGGGGAAAGGATAATGTACTGGGAACTCCTCAGAAGAATCTGATTTGTGGTGAGGGGAGAGAGATAAAAGCTCATTTAGGAACGACATGAACATGCTGTGTAGGTAGCTGTTTATCAGTAAATATCTCCACTGAGATTAAGAAAAGCAGTAGCTTAATAAATTAAGTACTTCCTGGTCTGATTACTGTACTGGTAACTCCCCAAAAGAATCTGGATTGTGGTGAGGGAACAGAGAAAAAAGCTCATTTAGAACCTGCACTTACGAAGGGGGTAGGCAGCTGTATATCAGGGAGTAAACCTTCTGAGAATAAAAACAGCTGGAGCTTGTTAAGGTAATTACACAGGGGAAAGGATAATGTACTGGGAACTCCTCAGAAGAATCTGATTTGTGGTGAGGGGAGAGAGATAAAAGCTCATTTAGGAACGACTTGAACATGATGCATACGTAGCTGTTTATCAGTAAATATCTCCACTGAGATTAAGAAAAGCAGTAGCTTAATAAATTAAGTACTTCCTGGTATGGATACTTTACTGGTACCTCCCCAAAAGAGTCTGGACTGTGGTGTGGGAACAGAGAAAAAAGCTCATTTAGGAACGACATGAACATGCTGCGTAGGTAGCTGTTTATCAGTAAATATCTCCACTGAGATTAAGAAAAGCAGTAGCTTAATAAATTAAGTACTTCCTGGTATGGTTACTGTACTGGTAACTCCCCAAAAGAATCTGGATTGTGGTGAGGGAACAGAGAAAAAAGCTCATAGGACCTGCACTTACGAAGGGGGTAGGCAGCTGTATATCAGGGAGTAAACCTTCTGACAATAAAAACAGCTGGAGCTTGTTAAGGTAATTACACAGGGGAAAGGATAATGTACTGGGAACTCCTCAGAAGAATCTGATTTGTGGTGAGGGGAGAGAGATAAAAGCTCATTTAGGAACGACATGAACATGCTGCATACGTAGCTGTTTATCAGTAAATATCTCCACTGAGATTAAGAAAAGCAGTAGCTTAATAAATTAAGTACTTCCTGGTATGGATACTGTACTGGTACCTCCCCAAAAGAATCTGGATTGTGGTGTGGGAAAGAGAAAAAAGCTCATTTAGGAACCGCACTTACATGGGTAGGCAGCTGTATATCAGGGAGTAAACCTTCTGAGAATAAAAACAGCTGGAGCTTGTTAAGGTAATTACACAGGGGAAATGGATAATGTACTGGGAACTCCCTCAGAAGAATCTGATTTGTGGTGAGGAGAGAGATAAAAGCTCATTTAGGAACGACATGAACAGGGTGTAGGCAGCTGTTTATCAGTAAATATCTCCACTGAGATAGAAAAGCAGTAGCTTGTTAAGGTAATTACACAGGGTATGGATACTGTACTGGAACTCCTCAAAAGAATCTGGATTTGTGGTGAGGGGAGAGAGAAAAAGCTCATTTAGGAACGACATGAACATGCTGCATAGGTAGCTGTTTATCAGTAAATATCTCCACTGAGATTAAGAAAAGCAGTAGTTTAATAAATTAAGTACTTCCTTGTAATGGGTACTGTACTGGTACTCCCCAAAAGAATCTGGATTGTGGTGAGGAACAGAGAAAAAAGCTCATTTAGGAACGACATAAACATGCTGCGTAGGTAGCTGTTTATCAGTAAATATCTCCACTGAGATTAAGAAAAGCAGTAGCTTAATAAATTAAGTACTTCCTGGTATGGTTACTGTACTGGTAACTCCCCAAAAGAATCTGGATTGTGGTGAGGGAACAGAGAAAAAAGCTCATTTAGGACCTGCACTTACGAAGGGGGTAGGCAGCAGTGTATCAGGGAGTAAACCTTCTGAGAATAAAAACAGCTGGAGCTTGTTAAGGTAATTACACAGGGGAAAGGATAATGTACTGGGAACTCCTCAGAAGAATCTGATTTGTGGTGAGGGGAGAGAGATAAAAGCTCATTTAGGAACGACATGAACATGCTGCGTAGGTAGCTGTTTATCAGTAAATATCTCCACTGAGATTAAGAAAAGCAGTAGCTTAATAAATTAAGTACTTCCTGGTATGGTTACTGTACTGGTAACTCCCCAAAAGAATCTGGATTGTGGTGAGGGAACAGAGAAAAAAGCTCATTTAGGACCGGCACTTACGAGGGGGTAGGCAGCTGTATATCAGGGAGTAAACCTTCTGAGAATAAAAACAGCTGGAGCTTGTTAAGGTAATTACACAGGGGAAAGGATAATGTACTGGGAACTCCTCAGAAGAATCTGATTTGTGGTGAGGGAGAGAGATAAAAGCTCATTTAGGAACGACATGAACATGCGGCGTAGGTAGCTGTTTATCAGTAAATATCTCCACTGAGATTAAGAAAAGCAGTAGCTTAATAAATTAAGTCCTTCCTGGTATGGTTACTGTACTGGTAACTCCCAAAAGAATCTGGATTGTGGTGAGGGAACAGAGAAAAAAGCTCATTTAGGACCTGCACTTACGAAGGGGGTAGGCAGCTGTAATCAGGGAGTATACCTTCTGAGAATAAAAACAGCTGGAGCTTGTTAAGTAATTACACAGGGGAAAGGATAATGTACTGGAACTCCTCAGAAGAATCTGATTTGTGGTGAGGGGAGAGATAAAAGCTCATTTAGAACGACATGAACATGCTGCGTAGGTAGCTGTTTATAAGTAAATATCTCCACTGAGATTAAGAAAAGCAGTAGCTTAATAAATTAAGTACTTCCTGGTATGGTTACTGTACTGGTAACTCCCCAAAAGAATTTGGATTGTGGTGAGGGAACAGAGAAAAAAGCTCATTTAGGACCTACACTTACGAAGGGGTAGGCAGCTGTATATCAGGGAGTAAATACTTCTGAGAGTAAAAACAGCTGGAGCTTGTTAAGTAATTACACAGGGGAAAGGATAATGTACTGGAACCCCTCAGAAGAATCTGATTTGTGGTGAGGGGAGAGAGATAAAAGCTCATTTAGGAACGATATGAACATGCTGCGTAGGTAGCTGTTTATCAGTAAATATCTCCACTGAGATTAAGAAAAGCAGTAGGTTAATAAATTAAATCCTTCCTGGTATGGTTACTGTACTGGTAACTCCCCAAAAGAATCTGGATTGTGGTGAGGGCAACAAAGAAAAAAGCTCATTTAGGACCTGCACTTACAAAGGTGGTAGGCAGCTGTATATCAGGGAGTAAACCTTCCGAGAATAAAAACAGCTGGATCTTGTTAAGGTAATTACACAGGGGAAAGGATAATGTACTGGGAATTCCTCAGAAGAATCTGATTTGTGGTGAGGGGAGAGGGATAAAAGCTCATTTAAGAACGACATGAACATGCTGCGTACGTAGCTGTTTATCAGTAAATATCTCCACTGAGATTAGAAAAGCAGTAGCTTAATAAATTAAGTACTTCCTGGTATGGATACTGTACTGGTAACTCCCCAAAAGAATCTGGATTGTGGTGAGGGAACAGAGAAAAAAGCTCATTTAGGAACGACATGAACAGGGGGTAGGCAGCTGTTTATCAGTAAATATCTCCACTGAGATTAAGAAAAGCAGTAGCTTGTTAAGGTAATTACACAGGGGAAAGGATAACTGTACTGGGTAACTCCCAGAAGAATCTGGATTGTGGTGAGGGAGAGAGAAAAAGCTCATTTAGGACCTGCACTTACGAAGGGGGTAGGCAGCTGTATATCAGTAAAACCTTCTGAGAATAAAAACAGCTGGAGCTTGTTAAGGTAATTACACTGGTATGGATAATGTACTGGGTAACTCCTCAGAAGAATCTGATTTGTGGTGAGGGCAGAGAGATAAAAGCTCATTTAGGAACGACATGAACATGCTGCGTAGGTAGCTGTTTATCAGTAAATATCTCCACTGAGATTAAGAAAAGCAGTAGCTTAATAAATTAAGTACTTCCTGGTATGGTTACTGTACTGGTAACTCCCCAAAAGAATCTGGATTGTGGTGAGGGAACAGAGAAAAAAGCTCATTTAGGACCTGCACTTACGAAGGGGGTAGGCAGCTGTATATCAGGGAGTAAACCTTCTGAGAATAAAAACAGCTGGAGCTTGTTAAGGTAATTACACAGGGGAAAGGATAATATACTGGGAACTCCTCAGAAGAATCTGATTTGTGGTGAGGGAGGAGATAAAAGCTCATTTAGGAACGACATGAACATGCTGCGTAGGTAGCTGTTTATCAGTAAATATCTCCACTGAGATTAAGAAAAGCAGTAGCTTAATAAATTAAGTACTTCCTGGTATGCTTACTGTACTGGTAACTCCCCAAAAGAATCTGGATTGTGGTGAGGGAACAGAGAAAAAAGCTCATTTAGAACCTGCACTTACGAAGGGGGTAGGCAGCTGTATATCAGGGAGTAAACCTTCTGAGAATAAAAACAGCTGGAGCTTGTTAAGGTAATTACACAGGGGAAAGGATAATGTACTGGGAACTCCTCAGAAGAATCTGATTTGTGGTGAGGGGAGAGAGATAAAAGCTCATTTAGGAACGACATGAACATGCTGCGTAGGTAGCTGTTTATCAGTAAATATCTCCACTGAGATTAAGAAAAGCAGTAGCTTAATAAATTAAGTACTTCCTGGTATGGTTATTGTACTGGTAACTCCCCAAAAGAATCTGGATTGTGGTGAGGGAACAGAGAAAAAAGCTCATTTAGGACCTGCACTTACGAAGGGGGTAGGCAGCTGTATATCAGGGAGCAAACCTTCTGAGAATAAAAACAGCTGGAGCTTGTTAAGGTAATTACACAGGGGAAAGGATAATGTACTGGGAACTCCTCAACAGAATCTGATTTGTGGTGAGGGGAGAGAGATAAAAGCTCATTTAGGAACGACATGAACATGCTGTGTACGTAGCTGTTTATCAGTAAATATCTCCACTGAGATTAAGAAAAGCAGTAGCTTAATAAATTAAGTCCTTCCTGCTATGCAAACTGTACTGGTAACTCCCCAAAAGAATCTGGATTGTGGTGAGGGAACAGAGAAAAAAGCTCATTTAGGACCTGCACTTACGAAGGGGGTAGGCAGCTGTATATCAGGGAGCAAACCTTCTGAGAATAAAAACAGCTGGAGCTTGTTAAGGTAATTACACAGGGGAAAGGATAATATACTGGGAACTCCTCAGAAGAATCTGATTTGTGGTGAGGGGAGAGAGATAAAAGCTCATTTAGGAACGACATGAACATGCTGCGTAGGTAGCTGTTTATCAGTAAATATCTCCTCTGAGATTAAGAAAAGCAGTAGCTTAATAAATTAAGTACTTCCTGGTATGGTTACTGTACTGGTAACTCCCCAAAAAAATCTGGATTGTGGTGAGGGAACAGAGAAAAAAGCTCAATTAGGACCTGCACTTACGAAGGGGGTAGGCAGCTGTGTATCAGGGAGTAAACCTTCTGAGAGTAAAAACAGCTGGAGCTTGTTAAGGTAATTACACAGGGGAAAGGATAATGTACTGGGAACTCCTCAGAAGAATCTGATTTGTGGTGAGGGGAGAGAGATAAAAGCTCATTTAGGAACGACATGAACATGCTGTGTAGGTAGCTGTTTATCAGTAAATATCTCCACTGAGATTAAGAAAAGCAATAGCTTAATAAATTAAGTACTTCCTGGTCTGATTACTGTACTGGTAACTGCCCAAAAGAATCTGGATTGTGGTGAGGGAACAGAGAAAAATGCTCATTTAGAACCTGCACTTACGAAGGGGGTAGGCAGCTGTATATCAGGGAGTAAACCTTCTGAGAATAAAAACAGCTGGAGCTTGTTAAGGTAATTACACAGGGGAAAGGATAATGTACTGGGAACTCCTCAGAAGAATCTGATTTGTGGTGAGGGGAGAGAGATAAGAGCTCATTTAGGAACGACCTGAACATGCGGCATACGTAGCTGTTTATCAGTAAATATCTCCACTGAGATTAAGAAAAGCAGTACCTTAATAAATTAAGTACTTCCTGCTATGGATACTGTACTGGTAATTCCCGAAAAGAATCTGGATTGTGGTGAGGGAACAGAGAAAAAAGCTCATTTAGGACCTGCACTTACGAAGGGGGTAGGCAGCTGTATATCAGGGAGTAAACCTTCTGAGAATAAAAACAGCTGGAGCTTGTTAAGGTAATTACACAGGGGATAGGATAATATACTGGGAACTCCTCAGAAGAATCTGATTTGTGGTGAGGCGAGAGAGATAAAAGCTCATTTAGGAACGACATGAACATGCTGCGTAGGTAGCTGTTTATCAGTAAATATCTCCACTGAGATTAACAAAAGGAGTAGCTTAATAATTTAAGTACTTCCTGGTATGCTTACTGTACTGGTAACTCCCCAAAAGAATCTGGATTGTGGTGAGGAAACAGAGAAAAAAGCTCATTTAGAACCTGCACTTACGAAGGGGGTAGGCAGCTGTATATCAGGGAGTAAACCTTCTGAGAGTAAAAACAGCTGGAGCTTGTTAAGGTAATTACACAGGGGAAAGTATAATGTACTGGGAACTCCTCAGAAGAATCTGATTGTGGTGAGGGGAGAGAGATAAAAGCTCATTTAGGAACGACATGAACATGCTGCGTAGGTAGCTGTTTATCAGTAAATATCTCCACTGAGATTAAGAAAAGCAGTAGCTTAATAAATTAAGTATTCCTGGTATGGTTACTGTACTGGTAACTCCCCAAAAGAATCTGGATTGTGGTGAGGGAACAGAGAAAAAAGCTCATTTAGGACCTGCACTTACGAAGGGGGTAGGCAGCTGTATATCAGGGAGTAAACATTCTGAGAATAAAAACAGCTGGAGTTGTTAAGGTAATTACACAGGGGAAAGGATAATGTACTGGGAACTCCTCAGAAGAATCTGATTTGTGGTGAGGGGAGAGAGATAAAAGCTCATTTAGGAACGACATGAACATGCTGCGTAGGTAGCTGTTTATCAGTAAATATCTCCACTGAGATTAAGAAAAGCAGTAGCCTAATAAATTAAGTACTTCCTGGTCTGACTACTGTACTGGTAATTCCCCAAAAGAATCTGGATTGTGGTGAGGGAACAGAGAAAAAAGCTCATTTAGAACCTGCACTTACGAAGGGGGTAGGCAGCTGTATATCAGGGAGTAAACCTTCTGAGAGTAAAAACAGCTGGAGCTTGTTAAGGTAATTACACAAGGGAAAGGATAATGTACTGGGAACTCCTCAGAAGAATCTGATTTGTGGTGTAGGGAGAGAGATAAAAGCTCATTTAGGAACGACATGAACATGCTGCGTAGGTAGCTGTTTATCAGTAAATATCTCCACTGAGATTAAGAAAAGCAGTAGCTTAATAAATTAAGTACATCCTGGTATGGTTACTGTACTGGTAACGCCCCAAAAGAATCTGGATTGTGGTGAGGGAACAGAGAAAAAAGCTCATTTAGGACCTGCACTTATGAAGGGGGTAGGCAGCTATATATCAGGGAGTAAACCTACTGAGAGTAAAAACAGCTGGAGCTTGTTAAGGTAATTACACAGGGGAAAGGATAATGTACTGGGAACTCCTCAGAAGAATCTGATTTGTGGTGAGGGGAGAGAGATAAAAGCTCATTTAGGAACGACATGAACATGCTGCATACGTAGCTGTTTATCAGTAAATATCTCCACTGAGATTAAGAAAAGCAGTAGCTAAATAAATTAAGTACTTCCTGGTATGGTTACTGTACTGCTAACTCCCCAAAAGAATCTAGATTGTGGTGAGGGAACAGAGAAAAAAGCTCATTTAGGACCTGCACTTACGAAGGGGGTAGGCAGCTGTATATCAGGGAGTAAACCTACTGAGAATAAAAACATTTGGAGCTTGTTAAGGTAATTACACAGGGGAAAGGATAATGTACTGGGAACTCCTCAGAAGAATCTGATTTGTGGTGAGGGGAGAGAGATAAAAGCTCATTTAGGAACGACATGAACATGCTGCGTAGGTAGCTGTTTATCAGTAAATATCTCCACTGAGATTAAGAAAAGCAGTAGCTTAATAAATTAAGTACTTCCTGGTATGGTTACTGTACTGGTAACTCCCCAAAAGACTCTGGATTGTGGTGAGGGAACAGAAAAAAAAGCTCATTTATGACCTGCACTTACGAAGTGGGTAGGCAGCTGTATATCAGGGAGTAAAACTTCTGAGAATAAAAACAGCTGGAGCTTGGTAAGGTAATAACACAGGGGAAAGGATAATGTACTGGGAACTCCTCAGAAGAATCTGATTTGTGGTGAGGGGAGAGAGATAAAAGCTCATTTATGATCAACATGAACATGCTGCCTACGTAGCTGTTTATCAGTAAATGTCTCCACTGAGATTAAGAAAAGCAGTAGCTTAATAAATTAAGTACTTCCTGCTATGGATACTGTACTGGTAACTCCCCAAAAGAATGTGGATTGTGGTGAGGGAACAGAGAAAAAAGCTCATTTAGGACCTGCACTTACGAAGGGGGTAGGCAGCTGTATATCAGGGAGTAAAACTTCTGAGAATAAAAACAGCTGGAGCTTGTTAAGGTAATTACACAGGGGAAAGGATAATGTACTGGGAACTCCTCAGAAGAATCTGATTTGTGGTGAGGGGAGAGAGATATAAGCTCATTTAGGAACGACATGATCATGCTGCGTAGGTAGCTGTTTATCAGTAAATATCTCCACTGAGATTAAGAAAAGCAGTAGCTTAATAAATTAAGTACATCCTGGTATGGTTCCTGTACTGGTAACTCCCCAAAAGAATCTGGATTGTGGTGAGGGAACAGAGAAAAAAGCTTATTTAGGACCGCTCTTACGAAGGGGGTAGGCAGCTTTATATCAGGGAGTAAACCTTCTGAGAATAAAAACAGCTGGAGCTTGTTAAGGTAATTACACAGGGGAAAGGCTAATGTACTGGGAACTCCTCAGAAGAATCTGATTTGTGGTGAGGGGAGAGAGATAAAAGCTCATTTAGGAACGACATGAACGTGCTGCATATGTAGATGTTTATCAGTAAATATCTCCACTGAGATTAAGAAAAGCAGTAGCTTTATAAATTTAGTACTTCCTGCTATGGATACTGTACTGGTAACTCCCCAAAAGAGTCTGGATTGTGGTGAGGGAACAGAGAAAAAAGCTCATATATGAGCTGCAATTACGAAGGGGGTAGGTAGCTGTATATGAGGGAGTATCGATTCTGACAATAAAAGCAGCTGGAGCTTGTTAAGGTAATTACACAGGGGAAAGGATAATGTACTGGGAACTCCTCAGAAGAATCTGATTTGTGGTGAGGGGAGAGAGATAAAAGGTCATTTAGGAACGACATGAACATGCTGCATACGTAGCTGTTTATCAGTAAATATCTCCACTGAGATTAAGAAAAGAAGTAGCTTAATAAATTAAGTACTTCCTGTTATGGATACTGTACTGGTACCTCCCCAAAAGAGTCTGGATTGTGGTGAGGGAACAGAGAAAAAAGCTCATTTAGGACCTGCACTTACGAAGGGGGTAGGCAGCTGTATATCAGGGAGTAAACATTCTGAGAATAAAAACAGCTGGAGTTGTTAACGGTAATTACACAGGGGAAAGGGTAATGTACTGGGAACTCCTCAGAAGAATCTGATTTGTGGTGAGGGGAGAGAGATAAAAGCTCATTTAGGAACGACATGAACATGCTGCGTAGGTAGCTGTTTATCAGTAAATATCTCCACTGAGATTAAGAAAAGCAGTAGCCTAATAAATTAAGTACTTCCTGGTCTGACTACTGTACTGGTAATTCCCCAAAAGAATCTGGATTGTGGTGAGGGAACAGAGAAAAAAGCTCATTTAGAACCTGCACTTACGAAGGGGGTAGGCAGCTGTATATCAGGGAGTAAACCTTCTGAGAGTAAAAACAGCTGGAGCTTGTTAAGGTAATTACACAAGGGAAAGGATAATGTACTGGGAACTCCTCAGAAGAATCTGATTTGTGGTGTGGGGAGAGAGATAAAAGCTCATTTAGGAACGACATGAACATGCTGCGTAGGTAGCTGTTTATCAGTAAATATCTCCACTGAGATTAAGAAAAGCAGTAGCTTAATAAATTAAGTACATCCTGGTATGGTTACTGTACTGGTAACGCCCCAAAAGAATCTGGATTGTGGTGAGGGAACAGAGAAAAAAGCTCATTTAGGACCTGCACTTATGAAGGGGGTAGGCAGCTATATATCAGGGAGTAAACCTACTGAGAGTAAAAACAGCTGGAGCTTGTTAAGGTAATTACACAGGGGAAAGGATAATGTACTGGGAACTCCTCAGAAGAATCTGATTTGTGGTGAGGGGAGAGAGATAAAAGCTCATTTAGGAACGACATGAACATGCTGCATACGTAGCTGTTTATCAGTAAATATCTCCACTGAGATTAAGAAAAGCAGTAGCTAAATAAATTAAGTACTTCCTGGTATGGTTACTGTACTGCTAACTCCCCAAAAGAATCTAGATTGTGGTGAGGGAACAGAGAAAAAAGCTCATTTAGGACCTGCACTTACGAAGGGGGTAGGCAGCTGTATATCAGGGAGTAAACCTACTGAGAATAAAAACATTTGGAGCTTGTTAAGGTAATTACACAGGGGAAAGGATAATGTACTGGGAACTCCTCAGAAGAATCTGATTTGTGGTGAGGGGAGAGAGATAAAAGCTCATTTAGGAACGACATGAACATGCTGCGTAGGTAGCTGTTTATCAGTAAATATCTCCACTGAGATTAAGAAAAGCAGTAGCTTAATAAATTAAGTACTTCCTGGTATGGTTACTGTACTGGTAACTCCCCAAAAGACTCTGGATTGTGGTGAGGGAACAGAAAAAAAAGCTCATTTATGACCTGCACTTACGAAGTGGGTAGGCAGCTGTATATCAGGGAGTAAAACTTCTGAGAATAAAAACTGCTGGAGCTTGGTAAGGTAATAACACAGGGGAAAGGATAATGTACTGGGAACTCCTCAGAAGAATCTGATTTGTGGTGAGGGGAGAGAGATAAAAGCTCATTTATGATCAACATGAACATGCTGCCTACGTAGCTGTTTATCAGTAAATGTCTCCACTGAGATTAAGAAAAGCAGTAGCTTAATAAATTAAGTACTTCCTGCTATGGATACTGTACTGGTAACTCCCCAAAAGAATGTGGATTGTGGTGAGGGAACAGAGAAAAAAGCTCATTTAGGACCTGCACTTACGAAGGGGGTAGGCAGCTGTATATCAGGGAGTAAAACTTCTGAGAATAAAAACAGCTGGAGCTTGTTAAGGTAATTACACAGGGGAAAGCATAATGTACTGGGAACTCCTCAGAAGAATCTGATTTGTGGTGAGGGGAGAGAGATATAAGCTCATTTAGGAACGACATGATCATGCTGCGTAGGTAGCTGTTTATCAGTAAATATCTCCACTGAGATTAAGAAAAGCAGTAGCTTAATAAATTAAGTACATCCTGGTATGGTTCCTGTACTGGTAACTCCCCAAAAGAATCTGGATTGTGGTGAGGGAACAGAGAAAAAAGCTTATTTAGGACCCGCTCTTACGAAGGGGGTAGGCAGCTTTATATCAGGGAGTAAACCTTCTGAGAATAAAAACAGCTGGAGCTTGTTAAGGTAATTACACAGGGGAAAGGCTAATGTACTGGGAACTCCTCAGAAGAATCTGATTTGTGGTGAGGGGAGAGAGATAAAAGCTCATTTAGGAACGACATGAACGTGCTGCATATGTAGATGTTTATCAGTAAATATCTCCACTGAGATTAAGAAAAGCAGTAGCTTTATAAATTTAGTACTTCCTGCTATGGATACTGTACTGGTAACTCCCCAAAAGAGTCTGGATTGTGGTGAGGGAACAGAGAAAAAAGCTCATATATGAGCTGGAATTACGAAGGGGGTAGGCAGCTGTATATGAGGGAGTATCGATTCTGACAATAAAAGCAGCTGGAGCTTGTTAAGGTAATTACACAGGGGAAAGGATAATGTACTGGGAACTCCTCAGAAGAATCTGATTTGTGGTGAGGGGAGAGAGATAAAAGGTCATTTAGGAACGACATGAACATGCTGCATACGTAGCTGTTTATCAGTAAATATCTCCACTGAGATTAAGAAAAGAAGTAGCTTAATAAATTAAGTACTTCCTGTTATGGATACTGTACTGGTACCTCCCCAAAAGAGTCTGGATTGTGGTGTGGGAACAGAGAAAAAAGCTCATTTAGGAACGACATGAACATGCTGCGTAGGTAGCTGTTTGTCAGTAAATATCTCCACTGAGATTACGAAAAGCAGTAGCTTAATAAATTAAGTACTTCCTGCTATGGATACTGTACTGGTAAGTCCCCCAAAAAATGTGGTTGTGGTGAGGGAACAGAGAAAAAAGCTCATTTAGGACCTGCACTTACGAAGGGGGTAGGCAGCTGTATATCAGGGCGTAAACCTTCTGAGAATAAAAACAGCTGGAGCTTGTTAAGGTAATTACACAGGGGAAAGGATAATGTACTGGGAACTCCTCAGAAGAATCTGATTTGTGGTGAGGGGAGAGAGATAAAAGCTCATTTAGGAACGACATGAACATGCTGCGTAGGTAGCTGTTTATCAGTAAATATCTCCACTGAGATTAAGAAAAGAAGTAGCTTAATAAATTAAGTACTTCCTGGTATGGTTACTGTACTGGTAACTCCCCAAAAGAATCTAGATTGTGGTGAGGGAACAGAGAAAAAAGCTCATTTAGGACCTGCACTTACGAAGGGGGTAGGCAGCTGTATATCAGGGAGTAAACCTACTGAGAATAAAAACAGCTGGAGCTTGTTAAGGTAATTACACAGGGGAAAGGATAATGTACTGGGAACTCCTCAGAAGAATCTGATTTGTGGTGAGGGGAGAGAGATTAAAGCTCATTTAGGAACGACATGAACATGCTGTGTAGGTAGCTGTTTATCAGTAAATATCTCCACTGAGATTAAGAAAAGCAGTAGCTTAATAAATTACGTACTTCCTGGTATGGTTACTGTACTGGTAACTACCCAAAAGAATCTGGATTGTGGTGAGGGAACAGAGAAAATAGCTCATTTAGGACCTGCACTTACGAAGTGGGTAGGCAGCTGTATATCAGGGAGTAAACCTTCTGAGAATAAAAACAGCTGGAGCTTGTTAAGGTAATTACACAGGGGAAAGGATAATGTACTGGGAACTCCTCAGAAGAATCTGATTTGTGGTGAGGGGAGAGAGAAAAAAGCTCATTTAGGATCGACATGAACATGCTGCCTACATAGCTGTTTATCAGTAAATGTATCCACAGAGATTAAGAAAAGCAGTGGCTTAATAAATTAAGTACTTCCTGCTATGGATACTGTACTGGTAACTCCCCAAAATAATGTGGATTGTGGTGAGGGAACAGAGAAAAAAGCTCATTTAGGACCAGCACTTACGAAGGGGGTAGGCAGGTGTATATCAAGGAGTAAACCTTCTGAGAATAAAAACAGCTGGAGCTTGTTAAGGTAATTACACAGGGGAAAGGATAATGTACTTGGAACTCCTCACAAGAATCTGATTTGTGGTAAGGGGAGAGAGATAAAAGCTCATTTAGGAACGACATGAACATGCTGCGTAGGTAGCTGTTTATCAGTAAATATCTCCACTGAGATTAAGAAAAGCAGTAGCTTAATAAACTAAGTACATCCTGGTATGGTTACTGTACTGGTAACTCTCCAAAGAATCTGGATTGTGGTGAGGGAACAGAGAAAAAAGCTCATTTAGGACCTGCTCTTACGAAGGGGGTAGGCAGCGGTATATCAGGGAGTAAACCTTCTGAGAATAAAAACAGCTGGAGCTTGTTAAGGTAATTACACAGGGGAAAGGATAATGTACTGGGAACTCCTCAGAAGAATCTGATTTGTGGTGAGGGGAGAGAGATAAAAGCTCATTTAGGAACGACATGAACGTGCTGCATATGTAGATGTTTATCAGTAAATATCTCCACTGAGATTAAGAAAAGCAGTAGCTTAATAAATTAAGTACTTCCTGCTATGGATACTGTACTGGTAACTCCCCAAAAGAGTCTGGATTGTGGTGAGGGAACAGAGAAAAAAGCTCATATATGAGCTGCACTTACGAAGGGGGTAGGCAGCTGTATATCAGGGAGTATCGATTCTGACAATAAAAGCAGCTGGAGCTTGTTAAGGTAATTACACAGGGGAAAGGATAATGTACTGGGAACTCCTCAGAAGAATCTGATTTGTGGTGAGGGGAGAGAGATAAAAGGTCATTTAGGAACGACATGAACATGCTGCATACGTAGCTGTTTATCAGTAAATATCTCCACTGAGATTAAGAAAAGAAGTAGCTTAATAAATTAAGTACTTCCTGGTATGGATACTGTACTGGTACCTCCCCAAAAGAGTCTGGATTGTGGTGTGGGAACAGAGAAAAAAGCTCATTTAGGAACGACATGAAAATGCTGCGTAGTTAGCTGTTTATCAGTAAATATCTCCACTGAGATTAAGAAAAGCAGTAGCTTAATAAATTAAGTACTTCCTGGTATGGTTACTCTACTGGTAACTCCCCAAAAGAATCTGGATTGTGGTGAGGGAACAGAGAAAAAAGCTCATTTAGGACCTGCACTTACGAAGGGGGTAGGCAGCTGTATATCAGGGAGTATCGATTCTGAGAATAAAAACAGCTGGAGCTTGTTAAGGTAATTACACAGGGGAAAGGATAATGTACTGGGAACTCCTCAGAAGAATCTGATTTGTGGTGAGGGGAGAGAGATAAAAGCTCATTTAGGAACGACATGAACATGCTGCGTAGGTAGCTGTTTATCAGTAAATATCTCCACTGAGATTAAGAAAAGCAGTAGCTTAATAAATTAAGTACTTCCTGGTATGGTTACTGTACTGGTAACTCCCCAAAAGAATCTGGATTGTGGTGAGGGAACAGAGAAAAAAGCTCATTTAGGACCTCCACTTACGAAGGGGGTAGGCAGCTGTATATCAGGGAGTATCGATTCTGAGAATAAAAACAGCTGGAGCTTGTTAAGGTAATTACACAGGGGAAAGGATAATGTACTGGGAACTCCTCAGAAGAATCTGATTTGTGGTGAGGGGAGAGAGATAAAAGCTCATTTAGGAACGACATGAACATGCTGCGTAGGTAGCTGTTTATCAGTAAATATCTCCACTGAGATTAAGAAAAGCAGTAGCTTAATAAATTAAGTACTTCCTGGTATGGTTACTGTACTGGTAACTCCCCAAAAGAATCTGGATTGTGGTGAGGGAACAGAGAAAAAAGCTCATTTAGGACCTGCACTTTCCAAGGGGGTAGGCAGCTGTATATCAGGGAGTAAACCTTCTGAGAATAAAAACAGCTGGAGCTTGTTAAGGTAATTACACAGGGGAAAGGATAATGTACTGGGAACTCCTCAGAAGAATCTGATTTGTGGTGAGGGGAGAGAGATAAAAGCTCATTTAGGAACGACATGGACATGCTGCGTAGGTAGCTGTTCATCAGTAAATATCTCCACTGAGATTAAGAAAAGCAGTAGCTTAATAAATTAAGTACTTCCTGGTATGGATACTGTACTGGTAACTCCCCAAAAGAATCTGGATTGTGGTGAGGGAACAGAGAAAAAAGCTCATTTAGGAACGACATGAACATGCTGCGTAGTTAGCTGTTTATCAGTAAATATCTCCACTGAGATTAAGAAAAGCAGGAGCTTAATAAATTAAGTACTTCCTGGTATGGTTACTGTACTGGTAACTCCCCAAAAGAATCTGGATTGTGGTGAGGGAACAGAGAAAAAAGCTCATTTAGGACCTGCACTTACGAAGGGGGTAGGCAGCTGTATATCAGGGAGTATCGATTCTGAGAATAAAAACAGCTGGAGCTTCTTAAGGTAATTACACAGGGGAAAGGATAATGTACTGGGAACTCCTCAGAAGAATCTGATTTGTGGTGAGGGGAGAGAGATAAAAGCTCATTTAGGAACGACATGAACATGCTGCGTAGGTAGCTGTTTATCAGTAAATATCTCCACTGAGATTAAGAAAAGCAGTAGCTTAATAAATTAAGTACTTTCTGGTATGGTTACTGTACTGATAACTCCCCAAAAGAATCTGGATTGTGGTGAGGGAACAGAGAAAAAAGCTCATTTAGGACCTGCACTTACGAAGGGGGTAGGCAGCTGTATATCAGGGAGTATCGATTCTGAGAATAAAAACAGCTGGAGCTTGTTAAGGTAATTACACAGGGGAAAGGATAATGTACTGGGAACTCCTCAGAAGAATCTGATTTGTGGTGAGGGGAGAGAGATAAAAGCTCATTTAGGAACGACATGAACATGCTGCGTAGGTAGCTGTGTATCAGTAAATATCTCCACTGAGATTAAGAAAACAGTAGCTTAATAAATTAAGTACTTCCTGGTATGGTTACTGTACTGGTAACTCCCCAAAAGAATCTGGATTGTGGTGAGGGAACAGAGAAAAAAGCTCATTTAGGACCTGCACTTACGAAGGGGGTAGGCAGCTGTATATCAGGGAGTATCGATTCTGAGAATAAAAACAGCTGGAGCTTGTTAAGGTAATTACACAGGGGAAAGGATAATGTACTGGGAACTCCTCAAAAGAATCTGATTTGTGGTGAGGGAGAGAGATAAAAGCTCATTTAGGAACGACATGAACATGCTGCTTAGGTAGCTGTTTATCAGTAAATATCTCCACTGAGATTAAGAAAAGCAGTAGCTTAATAAATTAAGTACTTCCTGGTATGGTTACTGTACTGGTAACTCCCCAAAAGAATCTGGATTGTGGTGAGGGAACAGAGAAAAAAGCTCATTTAGGACCTGCACTTACGAAGGGGGTAGGCAGCTGTATATCAGGGAGTATCGATTCTGAGAATAAAAACAGCTGGAGCTTGTTAAGGTAATTACACAGGGGAAAGGATAATGTACTGGGAACTCCTCAGAAGAATCTGATTTGTGGTGAGGGTAGAGAGATAAAAGCTCATTTAGGAACGACATGAACATGCTGCGTAGATAGCTGTTTATCAGTAAATATCTCCACTGAGATTAAGAAAAGCAGGAGCTTAATAAATTAAGTACTTCCTGGTATGGTTACTGTACTGGTAACTCCCCAAAAGAATCTGGATTGTGGTGAGGGAACAGAGAAAAGAGCTCATTTAGGACCTGCACTTACGAAGGGGGTAGGCAGCAGTATATCAGGGAGTATCGATTCTGAGAATAAAAACAGCTGGAGATTGTTAAGGTAATTACACAGGGGAAAGGATAATGTACTGGGAACTCCTCAGAAGAATCTGATTTGTGGTGAGGGGAGAGAGATAAAAGCTCATTTAGGAACGACATGAACATGCTGCGTAGGTAGCTGTTTATCAGTAAATATCTCCACTGAGATTAAGAAAAGCAGTAGCTTAATAAATTAAGTACTTCCTGGTATGGATACTGTACTGGTAACTCCCCAAAAGAATCTGGATTGTGGTGAGGGAACAGAGAAAAAAGCTCATTTAGGAACGACATGAACATGCTGCGTAGTTAGCTGTTTATCAGTAAATATCTCCACTGAGATTAAGAAAAGCAGTAGCTTAATAAATTAAGTACTTCCTGGTATGGTTAACTGTACTGGTAACTCCCAAAAGAATCTGGATTGTGGTGAGGGAAAAGAGAAAAAAGCTCATTTAGGACCTGCACTTACGAAGGGGGTAGGCAGCTGTATATCAGGGAGTATCGATTCTGAGAATAAAAACAGCTGGAGCTTGTTAAGGTAATTACACAGGGGAAAGGATAATGTACTGGGAACTCCTCAGAAGAATCTGATTTGTGGTGAGGGGAGAGAGATAAAAGCTCATTTAGGAACGCCATGAACATGCTGCGTAGGTAGCTGTTTATCAGTAAATATCTCCACTGAGATTAAGAAAAGCAGGAGCTTAATAAATTAAGTACTTCCTGGTATGGTTACTGTACTGGTAACTCCCCAAAAGAATCTGGATTGTGGTGAGGCAACAGAGAAAAAAGCTCATTTAGGACCTGCACTTACGAAGGGGGTAGGCAGCTGTATATCAGGGAGTATTGATTCTGAGAATAAAAACAGCTGGAGCTTGTTAAGGTAATTACACAGGGGAAAGGATAATGTACGGGGAACTCCTCAGAAGAATCTGATTTGTGGTGAGGGAGAGAGATAAAAGCTCATTTAGGAACGACATGAACATGCTGTGTAGGTAGCTGTTTATTAGTAAATATCTCCACTGAGATTAAGAAAAGCAGGAGCTTAATAAATTAAGTACTTCCTGGTATGGTTACTGTACTGGTAACTCCCCAAAAGAATCTGGATTGTGGTGAGGGAACAGAGAAAAAAGCTCATTTAGGACCTGCACTTACGAAGGGGGTAGGCAGCTGTATATCAGGGAGTATCGATTCTGAGAATAAAAACAGCTGGAGCTTGTTAAGGTAATTACACATGGGAAAGGATAATGTACTGGGAACTCCTCAGAAGAATCTGATTTGTGGTGAGGGGAGAGAGATAAAAGCTCATTTAGGAACGACATGAACATGCTGCGTAGGTAGCTGTTTATCAGTAAATATCTCCACTGAGATTAAGAAAAGCAGTAGCTTAATAAATTAAGTACTTCCTGGTATGGTTACTGTACTGGTAACTCCCCAAAAGAATCTGGATTGTGGTGAGGGAACAGAGAAAAAAGCTCATTTAGGACCTGCACTTACGAAGGGTTTAGGCAGCTGTATATGAGGGAGTATCGATTCTGAGAATAAAAACAGCTGGAGCTTGTTAAGGTAATTACACAGGGGAAAGGATAATGTACTGGGAACTCCTCAGAAGAATCTGATTTGTGGTGAGGGGAGAAAGATAAAAGCTCATTTCGGAACGATATGAACATGCTGCGTAGGTAGCTGTTTATCAGTAAATATCTCCACTGAGATTAAGAAAAGCAGTAGCTTAATAAATTAAGTACTTCCTGGTATGGTTACTGTACTGGTAACTCCCCAAAAGAATCTGGATTGTGGTGAGGGAACAGAGAAAAAAGCTCATTTAGGACCTGCACTTACGAAGGGGGTAGGCAGCTGTATATCAGGGAGTATCGATTCTGAGAATAAAAACAGCTGGAGCTTGTTAAGGTAATTACACAGGGGAAAGGATAATGTACTGGGAACTCCTCAGAAGAATCTGATTTGTGGTGAGGGGAGAGAGATAAAAGCTCATTTAGGAACGACATGAACATGCTGCATAGGTAGCTGTTTATCAGTAAATATCTCCACTGAGATTAAGAAAAGCAGTAGCTTAATAAATTAAGTACTTCCTGGTATGGTTACTGTACTGGTAACTCCCCAAAAGAATCTGGATTGTGGTGAGGGAACAGAGAAAAAAGCTCATTTAGGACCTGCACTTACGAAGGGGGTAGGCAGCTGTATATCAGGGAGTATCGATTCTGAGAATAAAAACAGCTGGAGCTTGTTAAGGTAATTACACAGGGGAAAGGATAATGTACTGGGAACTCCTCAGAAGAATCTGATTTGTGGTGAGGGGAGAGAGATAAAAGCTCATTTAGGAACGACATGAACATGCTGCGTAGGTAGCTGTTTATCAGTAAATATCTCCACTGAGATTAAGAAAAGCAGTAGCTTAATAAATTAAGTACTTCCTGGTATGGTTACTGTACTGGTAACTCCCCAAAAGAATCTGGATTGTGGTGAGGGAACAGAGAAAAAAGCTCATTTAGGACCTGCACTTACGAAGGGTTTAGGCAGCTGTATATCAGGGAGTATCGATTCTGAGAATAAAAACAGCTGGAGCTTGTTAAGGTAATTACACAGGGGAAAGGATAATGTACTGGGAACTCCTCAGAAGAATCGGATTTGTGGTGAGGGGAGAGAGATAAAAGCTCATTTCGGAACGATATGAACATGCTGCGTAGGTAGCTGTTTATCAGTAAATATCTCCACTGAGATTAAGAAAAGCAGTAGCTTAATAAATTAAGTACTTCCTGGTATGGTTACTGTACTGGTAACTCCCCAAAAGAATCTGGATTGTGGTGAGGGAACAGAGAAAAAAGCTCATTTAGGACCTGCACTTACGAAGGGGGTAGGCAGCTGTATATCAGGGAGTATCGATTCTGAGAATAAAAACAGCTGGAGCTTGTTAAGGTAATTACACAGGGGAAAGGATAATGTACTGGGAACTCCTCAGAAGAATCTGATTTGTGGTGAGGGGAGAGAGATAAAAGCTCATTTAGGAACGACATGAACATGCTGCGTAGGTAGCTGTTTATCAGTAAATATCTCCACTGAGATTAAGAAAAGCAGTAGCTTAATAAATTAAGTACTTCCTGGTATGGTTACTGTACTGGTAACTCCCCAAAAGAATCTGGATTGTGGTGAGGGAACAGAGAAAAAAGCTCATTTAGGACCTGCACTTACGAAGGGGGTAGGCAGCTGTATATCAGGGAGTATCGATTCTGAGAATAAAAACAGCTGGAGCTTGTTAAGGTAATTACACAGGGGAAAGGATAATGTACTGGGAACTCCTCAGAAGAATCTGATTTGTGGTGAGGGGAGAGAGATAAAAGCTCATTTAGGAACGACATGAACATGCTGCGTAGGTAGCTGTTTATCAGTAAATATCTCCACTGAGATTAAGAAAAGCAGTAGCTTAATAAATTAAGTACTTCCTGGTATGGTTACTGTACTGGTAACTCCCCAAAAGAATCTGGATTGTGGTGAGGGAACAGAGAAAAAAGCTCATTTAGGACCTGCACTTTCGAAGGGGGTAGGCAGCTGTATATCAGGGAGTATCGATTCTGAGAATAAAAACAGCTGGAGCTTGTTAAAGTAATTACACAGGGGAAAGGATAATGTACTGGGAACTCCTCAGAAGAATCTGATTTGTGGTGAGGGGAGAGAGATAAAAGCTCATTTAGGAACGACATGAACATGCTGCGTAGGTAGCTGTTTATCAGTAAATATCTCCAGTGAGATTAAGAAAAGCAGGAGCTTAATAAATTAAGTACTTCCTGGTATGGTTACTGTACTGGTAACTCCCCAATAGAATCTGGATTGTGGTGAGGGAACAGAGAAAAAAGCTCATTTAGGACCTGCAATTACGAAGGGGGTAGGCAGCTGTATATCAGGGAGTATCGATTCTGAGAATAAAAGCAGCTGGAGCTTGTTAAGGTAATTACACAGGGGAAAGGATAATGTACTGGGAACTCCTCAGAAGAATCTGATTTGTGGTGAGGGGAGAGAGATAAAAGCTCATTTAGGAACGACATGAACATGCTGCGTAGGTAGCTGTTTATCAGTAAATATCTCCACTGAGATTAACAAAAGCAGTAGCTTAATAAATTAAGTACTTCCTAGTATGGTTACTGTACTGGTAACTCCCCAAAAGAATCTGGATTGTGGTGTGGGAACAGAGAAAAAAGCTCATTTAGGACCTGCACTTACGAAGGGGGTAGGCAGCTGTATATCAGGGAGTATCGATTCTGAGAATAAAAACAGCTGGAGCTTGTTAAGGTAATTACACAGGGGAAAGGATAATGTACTGGGAACTCCTCAGAAGAATCTGATTTGTGGTGAGGGGAGAGAGATAAAAGCTCATTTAAGAACGACATGAACATGCTGCGTACATAGCTGTTTGTCAGTAAATATCTCCACTGAGATTAAGAAAAGCAGTAGCTTAATAAATTAAGTACTTCCTGGTATGGTTACTGTACTGGTAACTCCCCAAAAGAATCTCGATTGTGGTGAGGGAACAGAGAAAAAAGCTCATTTAGGACCTGCACTTACGAAGGGGGTAGGCAGCTGTATATCAGGGAGTATCGATTCTGAGAATAAAAACAGCTGGAGCTTGTTAAGGTAATTACACAGGGGAAAGGATAATGTACTGGGAACTCCTCAGAAGAATCTGATTTGTGGTGAGGGGAGAGAGATAAAAGCTCATTTATGAACGACATGAACATGCTGCGTAGGTAGCTGTTTATCAGTAAATATCTCCACTGAGATTAAGAAAAGCAGTAGCTTAATAAATTAAGTACTTCCTGGTATGGTTACTGTACTGGTAACTCCCCAAAAGAATCTGGATTGTGGTGAGGGAACAGAGAAAAAAGCTCATTTAGGACCTGCACTTTCGAAGGGGGTAGGCAGCTGTATATCAGGGAGTATCGATTCTGAGAATAAAAACAGCTGGAGCTTGTTAAGGTAATTACACAGGGGAAAGGATAATGTACTGGGAACTCCTCAGAAGAATCTGATTTGTGGTGAGGGGAGAGAGATAAAAGCTCATTTAGGAACGACATGAACATGCTGCGTAGGTAGCTGTTTATCAGTAAATATCTCCAATGAGATTAAGAAAAGCAGGAGCTTAATAAATTAAGTACTTCCTGGTATGGTTACTGTACTGGTAACTCCCCAAAAGAATCTGGATTGTGGTGAGGGAACAGAGAAAAAAGCTCATTTAGGACCTGCACTTACGAAGGGGGTAGGCAGCTGTATATCAGGGAGTATCGATTCTGAGAATAAAAACAGCTGGAGCTTGTTAAGGTAATTACACAGGGGAAAGGATAATGTACTGGGAACTCCTCAGAAGAATCTGATTTGTGGTGAGGGGAGAGAGATAAAAGCTCATTTAGGAACGACATGAACATGCTGCGTAGGTAGCTGTTTATCAGTAAATATCTCCACTGAGATTAAGAAAAGCAGTAGCTTAATATATTAAGTACTTCCTGGTATGGTTACTGTACTGATAACTCCCCAAAAGAATCTGGATTGTGGTGAGGGAACAGAGAAAAAAGCTCATTTAGGACCTGCACTTACGAAGGGGGTAGGCAGCTGTATATCAGGGAGTATCGATTCTGAGAATAAAAACAGCTGGAGCTTGTTAAGGTAATTACACAGGGGAAAGGATAATGTACTGGGAACTCCTCAGAAGAATCTGATTTGTGGTGAGGGGAGAGAGATAAAAGCTCATTTAGGAACGACATGAACATGCTGCGTAGGTAGCTGTGTATCAGTAAATATCTCCACTGAGATTAAGAAAAGCAGTAGCTTAATAAATTAAGTACTTCCTGGTATGGTTACTGTACTGGTAACTCCCCAAAAGAATCTGGATTGTGGTGAGGGAACAAAGAAAAAAGCTCATTTAGGACCTGCACTTACGAAGGGGGTAGGCAGCTGTATATCAGGGAGTATCGATTCTGAGAATAAAAACAGCTGGAGCTTGTTAAGGTAATTACACAGGGGAAAGGATAATGTACTGGGAACTCCTCAGAAGAATCTGATTTGTGGTGAGGGGAGAGAGATAAAAGCTCATTTAGGAACGACATGAACATGCTGCGTAGGTAGCTGTTTATCAGTAAATATCTCCACTGAGATTAAGAAAAGCAGTAGCTTAATAAATTAAGTACTTCCTGGTATGGTTACTGTACTGGTAACTCCCCAAAAGAATCTGGATTGTGGTGAGGGAACAGAGAAAAAAGCTCATTTAGGACCTGCACTTACGAAGGGGGTAGGCAGCTGTATATCAGGGAGTATCGATTTTGAGAATAAAAACAGCTGGAGCTTGTTAAGGTAATTACACAGGGGAAAGGATAATGTACTGGGAACTCCTCAGAAGAATCTGATTTGTGGTGAGGGGAGAGAGATAAAAGCTCATTTAGGAACGACATGAACATGCTGCTTAGGTAGCTGTTTTTCAGTAAATATCTCCACTGAGATTAAGAAAAGCAGTAGCTTAATAAATTAAGTACTTCCTGGTATGGATATTGTACTGGTAACTCCCCAAAAGAATCTGGATTGTGGTGAGGGAACAGAGAAAAAAGCTCATTTAGGAACGACATGAACATGCTGCGTAGTTAGCTGTTTATCAGTAAATATCTCCACTGAGATTAAGAAAAGCAGTAGCTTAATAAATTAAGTACTTCCTGGTATGGTTACTCTACTGGTAACTCCCCAAAAGAATCTGGATTGTGGTGAGGGAACAGAGAAAAAAGCTCATTTAGGACCTGCACTTACGAAGGGGGTAGGCAGCTGTATATCAGGGAGTATCGATTCTGAGAATAAAAACAGCTGGAGCTTGTTAAGGTAATTACACAGGGGAAAGGATAATGTACTGGGAACTCCTCAGAAGAATCTGATTTGTGGTGAGGGGAGAGAGATAAAAGCTCATTTAGGAACGACATGAACATGCTGCGTAGGTAGCTGTTTATCAGTAAATATCTCCACTGAGATTAAGAAAAGCAGGAGCTTAATAAATTAAGTACTTCCTGGTATGGTTACTGTACTGGTAACTCCCCAAAAGAATCTGGAATGTGGTGAGGCAACAGAGAAAAAAGCTCATTTAGGACCTGCAATTACGAAGGGGGTAGGCAGCTGTATATCAGGGAGTATCGATTCTGAGAATAAAAAAAGCTGCAGCTTGTTAAGGTAATTACACAGGGGAAAGGATAATGTACGGGGAACTCCTCAGAAGAATCTGATTTGTGGTGAGGGGAGAGAGATAAAAGCTCATTTAGGAACGACATGAACATGCTGTGTAGGTAGCTGTTTATCAGTAAATATCTCCACTGAGATTAAGAAAAGCAGTAGCTTAATAAATTAAGTACTTCCTGGTATGGTTACTGTACTGGTAACTCCCCAAAAGAATCTGGATTGTGGTGAGGGAACAGAGAAAAAAGCTCATTTAGGACCTGCACTTACGAAGGGTTTAGGCAGCTGTATATCAGGGAGTATCGATTCTGAGAATAAAAACAGCTGGAGCTTGTTAAGGTAATTACACAGGGGAAAGGATAATGTACTGGGAACTCCTCAGAAGAATCTGATTTGTGGTGAGGGGAGAGAGATAAAAGCTCATTTAGGAACGACATGAACATGCTGCGTAGGTAGCTCTTTATCAGTAAATATCTCCACTGAGATAAAGAAAAGCAGTAGCTTGGGGCTGGGGATATAGCCTAGTGGCAAGAGTGCCTGCCTCGGATACACGAGGACCTAGGTTCGATTCCCCAGCACCACATATACAGAAAACGGCCAGAAGCGGAGCTGTGGCTCAAGTGGCAGAGTGCTAGCCTTGAGCGGGAAGAAGCCAGGGACAGTGCTCAGGCCCGGAGTCCAAGGCCCAGGACTGGCCAAAAAACAAACAAAAAGAAAAAAAAAAAGAAAAGCAGTAGCTTAATAAATTAAGTACTTCCTGGTATGGTTACTGTACTGGTAACTCCCCAAAAGAATCTGGATTGTGGTGAGGGAACAGAGAAAAAAGCTCAGTTAGGACCTACACTTACGAAGGGCGTAGGCTGCTGTATATCAGGGAGTAAACCTTCTGAGAATAAAAACAGCTGGAGCTTGTTAAGGTAATTTCACAGGGGAAAGGATAATGTACTGGGAACTCCCCAGAAGAATCTGATTTGTGGTGAGGGGAGAGAGATAAAAGCTCATTTAGGAACGACATGAACATGCTGCGTAGGTAGCTGTTTATCAGTAAATATCTCCACTGAGATTAAGAAAAGCAGTAGCTTAATAAATTAAGTAATTCTTGGTATGGTTACTGTACTGATAACTCCCCAAAAGAATCTGGATTGTGGTGAGGGAACAGAGAAAAAAGCTCATTTGTGACCTGCACTTACGAAGGGGGTAGGAAGCTGTATATCATGGAGTAAACCTTCTGAGAATAAAAACAGCTGGAGCTTTTTAAGGTAATTACACAGGGGAAAGGATAATGTACTGGGAACTCCTCAGAAGAATCTGATTTGTGGTGAGGGGAGAGAGATAAAAGCTCATTTAGGAACGACATGAACATGCTGCGTAGGTAGCTGTTTATCAGTAAATATCTCAACTGAGATTAAGAAAAGCAGTAGCTCAATAAATTAAGTACTTCCTGGTATGGTTACTGTACTGGTAACTCCCCAAAAGAATCTGGATTGTGGTGAGGGAACAGAGAAAAAAGCTCATTTAGGACCTGCACTGTCGAAGGGGGTAGGCAGCTATATATCAGGGAGTATCGATTCTGAGAATAAAAACAGCTGGAGCTTGTTAAGGTAATTACACGGGGGAAAGGATAATGTACTGGGAACTCCTCAGAAGAATCTGAATTGTGGTGAGGGGAGAGAGATAAAAGCTCATTTAGGAACGAAATGAACATGCTGCGTAGGTAGCTGTTTATCAGTAAATATCTCCACTGAGATTAAGAAAAGCAGTAGCTTAATAAATTAAGTACTTCCTGGTATGGTTATTGTACTGGTAACTACCCAAAAGAATCTGGATTGTGGTGAGGGAACAGAGAAAAAAGCTCATTTAGGACCTGCACTTACGAAGGGGGTAGGCAGCTGTATATCAGGGAGTAAACCTTCTGAGAATAAAAACAGCTGGGGTTTGTTAAGGTAATTACACAGCGGAAAGGATAATGTAGTGGGTACTCCTCAGAAGAATCTGATTTGTGGTGAGTGGAGAGAGATAAAAGCTCATTTAGGAACGACATGAACATGCTGCGTAGGTAGCTGTTTATCAGTAAATATCTCCACTGAGATTAAGAAAAGCAGTAGCTTAATAAATTAAGTACTTCCTGGTATGGTTACTGTACTGGTAACTCCCCAAAAGAATCTGGATTGTGGTGAGGGAACAGAGAAAAAAGGTCAGTTAGGAACTGCACTTACAAAGGGCGTAGGCTGCTGTATATCAGGGAGTAAACCTTGTGAGAATAAAAACAGCTGGAGCTTGTTAAGGTAATTTCACAGGGGAAAGGATAATGTACTGGGAACTCCTCAGAAGAATCTGATTTGTGGTGAGGGGAGAGAGATAAAAGCTCATTTAAGAACGACATGAACATGCTGCGTAGGTAGCTGTTTATCAGTAAATATCTCCACTGAGATTAAGAAAAGCAGTAGCTTGGGGCTGGGGATACAGCCTAGTGGCAAGAGTGCCTGCCTCGGATACACGAGGCCCTAGGTTCGATTCCCCAGCACCACATATACAGAAAACGGCCAGAAGCGGCGCTGTGGCTCAAGTGGCACAGTGCTAGCCTTGAGCGTGAAGAAGCCAGGGACAGTGCTCAGGCCCTGAGTCCAAGGCCCAGGACTGGCCAAAAAACAAACAAACAAACAAAAAAAAAAAAGAAAACCAGTAGCTTAATAAATTAAGTACTTCCTGGTATGGTTACTGTACTGTTAACTCCCCAAAAGAATCTGGATTGTGGTGAGGGAACAGAGAAAAAAGCTCAGTTAGGACCTGCACTTACGAAGGGCGTAGGCAGCTGTATATCAGGGAGTAAATCTTCTGAGAATAAAAACAGCTGGAGCTTGTTAAGGTAATTACACAGGGGAAAGGATAATGTACTGGGAACTCCTCAGAAGAATCTGATATGTGGTGAGGGGAGAGAGATAAAAGCTCATTTAGGAACGACATGAACATGCTGCGTAGGTATCTGTTTATCAGTAAATATCTCCACTGAGATAAAGAAAAGCAGTAGCTTGGGGCTGGGGATATAGCCTAGTGGCAAGAGTGCCTGCCTCGGATACACGAGGACCTAGGTTCGATTCCCCAGCACCACATATACAGAAAACGGCCAGAAGCGGAGCTGTGGCTCAAGTGGCAGAGTGCTAGCCTTGAGCGGGAAGAAGCCAGGGACAGTGCTCAGGCCCGGAGTCCAAGGCCCAGGACTGGCCAAAAAACAAACAAAAAGAAAAAAAAAAAAGAAAAGCAGTAGCTTAATAAATTAAGTACTTCCTGGTATGGTTACTGTACTGGTAACTCCCCAAAAGAATCTGGATTGTGGTGAGGGAACAGAGAAAAAAGCTCAGTTAGGACCTACACTTACGAAGGGCGTAGGCTGCTGTATATCAGGGAGTAAACCTTCTGAGAATAAAAACAGCTGGAGCTTGTTAAGGTAATTTCACAGGGGAAAGGATAATGTACTGGGAACTCCCCAGAAGAATCTGATTTGTGGTGAGGGGAGAGAGATAAAAGCTCATTTAGGAACGACATGAACATGCTGCGTATGTAGCTGTTTATCAGTAAATATCTCCACTGAGATTAAGAAAAGCAGTAGCTTAATAAATTAAGTACTTCCTGGTATGGTTACTGTACTGGTAACTCCCCAAAAGAATCTGGATTGTGGTGAGGGAACAGAGAAAAAAGCTCATTTAGGACCTGCACTTACGAAGGGGGTAGGCAGCTGTATATCAGGGAGTAAACCTTCTGAGAATAAAAACCGCTAGAGCTTGTTAAGGTAATTACACAGGGGAAAGGATAATGTACTGGGATCTCCTCAGAAGAATCTGATTTGTGGTGAGGGGAGAGAGATAAAAGCTCATTTAGGAACGACATGAACATGCTGCGTAGGTAGCTGTTTATCAGTAAATATCTCCACTGAGATTAAGAAAAGCAGTAGCTTAATAAATTAAGTACTTCTTGGTATGGTTACTGTACTGATAACTCCCCAAAAGAATCTGGATTGTGGTGAGGGAACAGAGAAAAAAGCTCATTTGTGACCTGCACTTACGAAGGGGGTAGGAAGCTGTATATCATGGAGTAAACCTTCTGAGAATAAAAACAGCTGGAGCTTTTTAAGGTAATTACACAGGGGAAAGGATAATGTACTGGGAACTCCTCAGAAGAATCTGATTTGTGGTGAGGGGAGAGAGATAAAAGCTCATTTAGGAACGACATGAACATGCTGCGTAGGTAGCTGTTTATCAGTAAATATCTCAACTGAGATTAAGAAAAGCAGTAGCTTAATAAATTAAGTACTTCCTGGTATGGTTACTGTACTGGTAACTCCCCAAAAGAATCTGGATTGTGGTGAGGGAACAGAGAAAAAAGCTCATTTAGGACCTGCACTGTCGAAGGGGGTAGGCAGCTGTATATCAGGGAGTAAACCTTCTGAGAATAAAAACAGCTGGAGCTTGTTAAGGTAATTACACGGGGGAAAGGATAATGTACTGGGAACTCCTCAGAAGAATCTGAATTGTGGTGAGGGGAGAGAGATAAAAGCTCATTTAGGAACGAAATGAACATGCTGCGTAGGTAGCTGTTTATCAGTAAATATCTCCACTGAGATTAAGAAAAGCAGTAGCTTAATAAATTAAGTACTTCCTGGTATGGTTATTGTACTGGTAACTACCCAAAAGAATCTGGATTGTGGTGAGGGAACAGAGAAAAAAGCTCATTTAGGACCTGCACTTACGAAGGGGGTAGGCAGCTGTATATCAGGGAGTAAACCTTCTGAGAATAAAAACAGCTGGGGTTTGTTAAGGTAATTACACAGCGGAAAGGATAATGTAGTGGGTACTCCTCAGAAGAATCTGATTTGTGGTGAGTGGAGAGAGATAAAAGCTCATTTAGGAACGACATGAACATGCTGCGTAGGTAGCTGTTTATCAGTAAATATCTCCACTGAGATTAAGAAAAGCAGTAGCTTAATAAATTAAGTACTTCCTGGTATGGTTACTGTACTGGTAACTCCCCAAAAGAATCTGGATTGTGGTGAGGGAACAGAGAAAAAAGCTCATTTAGGAACGACATGAACATACTGTGTACATAGCTGTTTATCAGTAAATATCTCCACTGAGATTAATAAAAGCAGTAGCTTAATAAATTCAGAACTTCCTGGTATGGTTACTGTACTGGTAACTACCCAAAAGAGTCTGGATTGTGCTGAGGGAACAGAGAAAAAAGCTCATTTAGTCCCTGCACTTACGAAGGGGGGTAGGCAGCTGTATATCAGGGAGTAAACCTGCTGAGAATAAAAACAGCTGGAGCTTGTTAAGGTAATTACACAAGGAAAGGATAATGTACTGGGAACTCCTCAGAAGAATCTGATTTGTGGTGAGGGGAGAGAGATAAAAGCTCATTTAGGAACGACATGAACATGCTGCGTAGGTAGCTGTTTATCAGTAAATATCTCCACTGAGATTAAGAAAAGCAGTAGCTTAATAAATTAAGTACTTCCTGGTATGGTTACTGTACTGGTAACTTCCTAATAGAATCTGGATTGTGGTGAGGGAACAGAGAAAAAAGCCCATTTAGGCCCTGCACTTACGAATGTGGTAGGCAGCTGTATATCAGGGAATAAACCTTCTGAGAATAAAAACAGCTGGAGCTTGTTAAGGTAATTACACAGGGGAAAGGATAATGTACTGGGAACTCCTCAGAAGAATCTGATTTGTGGTGAGGGGAGAGAGATAAAAGATCATTTAGGAACGACATGAACATGCTGCGTAGGTATCTGTTTATCAGTAAATATCTCCACTGAGATAAAGAAAAGCAGTAGCTTGGGGCTGGGGATATAGCCTAGTGGCAAGAGTGCCTGCCTCGGATACACGAGGACCTAGGTTCGATTCCCCAGCACCACATATATAGAAAACGGCCAGAAGCGGAGCTGTGGCTCAAGTGGCAGAGTGCTAGCCTTGAGCGGGAAGAAGCCAGGGACAGTGCTCAGGCCCTGAGTCCAAGGCCCAGGACTGGCCAAAAAACAAACAAACAGAAAAAAAAAAGAGAAGCAGTAGCTTAATAAATTAAGTACTTCCTGGTATGGTTACTGTACTGGTAACTCTCCCAAAGAATCTGGATTGTGGTGAGGGAACACAGAAAAAAGCTCATTTAGGACCTGCACTTACGAAGGGGGTAGGCAGCTGTATATCAGGGAGTAAACCTTCTGAGAATAAAAACAGCTGGAGCTTGTTAAGGTAATTACACAGGGGAAAGGATAATGTACTGGGAACTCCTCAAAAGAATTTGATTTGTGGTGAGGGGAGAAAGATAAAAGCTCATTTAGGAACGACATGAACATGCTGCGTAGGTAGCTGTTTATCAGTA